>NW_026712932.1:0-44404 GCF_030625045.1 Achroia grisella
GTCGCGGGAGTCGCGGTAGAAGGCTAATGCGACCTCGAGACTACGACATTGATGCTCGTAGGTACACTGTCTGATTTTTTAGTTGGTAAAAATCCCACACACTCTCATGTCGTTTACTCTGAAAGGAGGACAAGATAAAAAAGGGCCACCTATAGGTAGGGTAATCCCTACACAATGGTGAAAGCATGTTCATGCGCAAGAACATGCGCTCGCCTCCAGCATCATAAAGTGATGCTGGAGGTGAGCGCTTGAGGTGTTTCTTCCCTTTGTGCGCGCTCCGGTCTCAGTGATGTAAGAGGATATTGCGCACTCTTTTACATAGTTTAAAATATAGAAAAATCAAGAAATATAGAAAAAATGTCTAAAATCTACAATGAAAACATCTGGACTTTTTTTGTTATGTTTTGTCAACATTTTTTTGTTATTGTATTGCTAAAAAACGTCTTTGTAATGGATTCAACCAAGACATTACATAAAGATAGTGTTTTTCTTTATAATATAATTTTGTTATGACGGGGTCTGTAGATTTGATCTGATCGATACCAGCAACTGAATTTCATCACCGCACAAACTGGCCGAAATTCATCACCATTCGAATAACCGGATGTATGGCGGTCGTTTTATTAGAAACTTTTACACAATCTCTAACGTCTTTAATAAAAGCGTGAAGGCTATTAGAACTAGTTTATTACTTCTCTCGTAAAATGTCTATACAATTAATAGCGAATTGTTGCTAAACCAACTTTCGACTTGAGGTGACAAACTCGGAGTTTCAAAACATTCCCGTGACCGACACTGTCCATAGTAATTTCTTTCAAAATTAGTAGTGACTGGCCGCAAATAAGTTAAGTGTGGATAGTAGGTTCAAAGTTTTATAACGGGATGTCTAATTTAGTTTAAAATATTTTATATTGGAATTGAAAATATTTGATGTTAAGGTTAGGTTTTGAGTTTTAAAGAATAGAAAATACAGTAAATCAACTTTTCTAATCTTTAAAACTCATAATTTATACTAATACTAATATTTGTATAATAATGTAGGTAGTTCGTATCTGTTTTTTTAATAAGTATATCTATCAATTATCTAGTACCCATAATAGAAGTTACGCTTAGGACTAGACGACGTAGTGTGAATTGTTCAGTGAAACAAATTGAAGAAAATAAAATTGTATAGATAAACTAAAATCGCTAGAATTCAATAATTATTGTAATATATAAAATATAAAGTTATATTTATACTTATATATATATGTTAAGTTGTAATATGTACATATGAACAGGAGTGTAGTAGAGTAATTTAATATTATTCTGAATCCATTTTATTCCTAATTCCTAATGCACAATAAAATTAGGGTACATTCACACAAATATATGTACTCACACACACTTTGTTTGCTAGGATACTAGAAGTCACGAAACCTCAATTCCCATATTTTAATAAAATCCATTATAATTCTGTGCATCCATTAAGCCACTAACGAGCCATGGACAAACATATAAGGCTAAACGTACAATGGGCGACTTCGTTCTACTTGATGATAAGAAAAAAAATTTATTTTTATAACAAAATTGAAAGTCCATTAGATTCGAAAACTTAATACCTTACTTTTATTTTTTGCTACTTAAAAAAAGAACTAAAAAGTGAAATGTTCCAAATAAACCTCTCGTTTATTAAATAAAAACGGTTAAAAAGATTTTTCTATGTTACTATGAAATTACGAATGAATGAATACTTTTTTATGAAATCTTACTAATTACTTGGTATATATGTACGCATCATAGATGTAAAATCACATACATTATAATCCCGGAATATACATAGCGAATTGGTTTACCAACTAGATGTGTTGATTCCGGGATTTTTATTAGAAGCCAAGAGTTAAAAAACAAAACCATATTATAAAAAAAAATAGACAGATATGCGAGTGTATATTCAAGACCCAATATATAAATACTATATACTGTACTATCTGGTGTTGTACGATATAATGTTTCCAGTTGCTACGTCTTCGGCCGTCCTAAACCGCGAGCCCAACGGTTAAAAACACGCCAAGCTAGGCCCCTGTTATAATCCTGGCTAAGCCGTCACTGGCTCCATTTTATTGTACATTTCCTGCAAAGTGCCTAGAAAGGCTGAAAGCCGAGCCAACGTTCATTTGCATAAAATGCTACGATATAATGCTGCTTTAACTCAGCGCCGCAAGGAATGTATTTTGTTTGAACTAACAATGCCGTTTTTTGATATTTCAACGCTGATTGATGGTGATGAAATAGGGTAATAGGGGTGAAGTCAACAGAACTTATTTTGTCGACCTTAACTTGTGCGCTCAAGGCTACTTTTAATTGATTAGTAGCTGGAACTCAGAACATTTCATTGAAAAAAGCTAATAATTCTAGGGTAAAGGTAATATATAAAAATCACTTATAGTTAAAAAATATAACCATTAAATTTTATTAAATATATTACAAATTTCATAACAATAATAACTTCACACAGCGCCATCTAGTCCAAGCTAAGCTACGGATATAAATAGTATACAATACGAAATAAATACAAACAAAATATAGATTTTCACATTTACGATATAACAAGATTTAACTGCATTTTGATATTACATCCGAGTTGTAATGTAGTTTCCAAACCGTAGCTAAGTTACAATTGAGTTTAGCTCGTCTTATTCAGGAAATGCTACCAACAGTTTCAATGTACTGCAGAGAACTATTATCGTTATCATACGCAGGATATTCTGTTCCAATAAGCACAGGTAGTTATATATATAGACTTGCTTAATCTAGATTTAGGAGTTCATGAGTTAGATAGTCATTGGTCTAGCTTACATGTATCTCTTATCATTACCAGGTTTGAACTGTTTAGTGTACTCCTACAAGTTAACATTAACGTTTATAGGACTAATAAGTCCCACAGCACTGTCCGCGTAGCTAAGTTTATGTCTTAGCAAACTTAAGCATGTGTAACATAGATTTACACATTTAACCGAGAGAAATCAGAAAAGAGCCTATGTGCCTCATGCATAAACGAAATATATATATGGTAAGTATACTCTCTATCTTGAGGAGATAAAAACCATCGATCCTAAGAATATCCTTCAATTCTTGTACCTGACGGGCCTAGGGAGCGAACTCTGAAAAAAGGGCGAGCACAATGGATTTCTGCAAGTCGTAGCGTCGAGTGGAAGAGGAAAGGCCTATGTGCTTGTAGCCTACTCATGTATAATCGAAATATATCCTTTAGAAAGTATATTCTCTAACTTGAGGAGATAAAAACCATCGATCCTAAGAATATCCTTCAATTCTTGTACCTGACGGGCCTAGGGAGCGAACTCTGAAACAAGGGCGAGCACAGTGGATTTCTGCAAGTTGTAATGCCGATTGGAAGAGGAAAGGCCTATGTGCTTGTAGCCCACTCATGCATAATTGAAATATATATTTCTAAAGAATATCCTTTAGAAAGATACACACTTTATCTTGGGGAGGTAAAACCATCGCACCTAAGATTGTCCTTTAATTATTGTACCCGACGGGCCTATGTAGCGAAATCTGAAAAATAGCGAGCATAATAGATCATTGCAGTGCTACAGGTCTAAAATACCGAGTAATAGCTAAAATCCTTAATTAAAAAAGTATGTCACTCCTGTTAATATACTTTTCATTAGAGTGATTTAAATTGTGTTTGAAAATAGTATATTTATTCCTACGTAAATTGTAATTTTGAAGGAATTTCGAGAATGCAAGGCGTGAGTACAACAACTAACAGATCAATACTTACTCATTAGGTAAGTAATGTAATGAAATATATTAGGCAGATATAGAAATTTTGCTCTATTGACATGTATTTTTAATTTGCCCTCAATTGTATTGAATGAAGACAAAACTTGATATGGAATTCGCGCTGAGAAGTCTTATAAAAATAAAGCCTGAAAATTGAACGGTTCTTACAAAGAAAAACAATTTAATCTTAAAGAACACCTGTGAAGAGATAAGTATGTCTGAAGCTACGTGTTGTTCAGTAAATTACAAATACAAACACAAATACAACGGCCACTGTTGTGCAAAACTGTGTAACTTTGAATTAGGGACCGGACAAACAAACAAACAAGCAAATTGCCGTCGGTCTTATTTATTGCGGTACCCTAAAATAATATACAGTTGGTGTCGCTTTTTAAATTCAAGACAAAATAAATTTAAAAAATATAATATTGTTATATCTCCCGTTCTGTTGTCTGTCTGGTTGTGGACCTCACTTGCAGCTCCTATTCAGTAAGCTCAATCTGTTAGTAGCTTTAAAGTATAAGTAAAAATCCCATTTCCTTTCCCTTTAGTTCTACTTTTCATATTCTTACAGTCTCTTTCTTCTCTTCAAATCCTATATATACATAAATTGTGTCTTTATGATCACCACCAACTCTTATTCTCATCTCTTTTGTTACCTTGTACCTTTTGTTTTTTGTTTTTTTATATAGATCTATAGTGACAATCAAGCATACGGCACTTCTGATGGTAAACGGTTGCAGTAGCCTGTGCCTGAAACATGAGTGTCACGTACGTATTGCGTGTGCTGCTTCTTCTTGGTTAGCGATAGCGAGCGAGACTGCCTTTTGTACTTGTTATTGTATTTTACCGTATCTGGGGAAAAAGTTAAATAAATATTATTTTTAGCTTAATTTAATTAATTTTACAATGATGAATGCACAAATGTGTATAATGGTAACTAAAAATATAAATTACCAATTAGAAATCATTTTACATACACATAATATCACCTCTTGAAAGATATATGATATCTTCATGATATCTTTTAAGAGGTGGACATTGTAAAAAATCATCGTGCTACGTTTTACTTATAGGGTGAGATTAGAAAGTAAATTACAGGATCGCTCATCCTACCAACATGACATCTTAGCACTACAGAATAGAAAATTAAGTGGTATCACAGACGTTACATAATAACGTGATGATCGTGATACTGTTTATGTATATAGACAATGGTTACCACTTATGATCAGGTGAGCTGTTAGCTTGTCTATACCCAATTATAAAAAAAATAAGGCGGCCTCATTGCTAAAAGTAACCTTTGTGTGTCAATTAATATTTCTAACAGTATTTCTAAAGCATATACGAGGAGGCATAATCTATCATACGCTACAGAATACATCGTAAAAAACTTAATGAAACTATTTGAAATACTTTCTATACCTAGGCGACGAAAAATTTCTTGGCTTTGAACCAAGCAGGTCCTATTAGGCTACTTTGTTCGTAAAACACATTACTTATACAGTAAAAGTATGAAAGTAATTTTACTTAGCGCATAAGCAATTTATATGTTGCATAAAAGTAAGCATAGCGCGAGAAGGCGTGATATTTACGTATTTTCATACAGATTGTGATCCCAATTTTCTAGTATATTTTAAGATGAAATCAAATCAGATATCATTGTCTTGTTCACACTTTCTTTTTATACCACAAAGGTGGTAATCAAGCATAAGACCTATTTGCTGATAAATGATTACCGTAACCTATGGACGCCTGAAACACTAGGGGTTTCACGCGTTACCTTCATATACACCTCTTGAAAAATCCAATGCTGTAACCTCTAGAGAAAATCTAGATAGGCAATTTTTATGTTGTTTTTCTCGTTTATTTACTTAGCTTTAGAACATACAATACAAAAGGTAATACAGTGTTAGAAAATAGATTGGTAAAATAATATTCTATTAAACAAAGAACAGTATTGATATATTATATATTATTATATATATAAAAATATATTAAATTACACTGTCTAGTCCCCAGTTTTTTTCTATTACTTATTCTATAAATATATATGTAACATATATTGATAATACTCAGGCAAATATATTCATCACTATACATGAATACAAATGTTAGCATTTTACAAATATTAAATCAGCAACTATGATAGTGAGTCTGTGTGCTAGATATAGCGCTGTCTAGAACATCGAATTAAACATCCCTTATTACAAAGTTAAGAATAATTAATAAATTAATTTCATTATCTTAATTCTACTATGTGAGACAGTGAATACTAAATTTCCTTTTTCTAATTTATATTCGAGCTTCATTATTGTCTGATTATGCCTTGTTTCCAGGCAAAACACGAGGCGCAATATGAGTATACGAGTAGATTCAACAACAGTCGGAAATTAATCATTAATAAGGAAAATCGTAATGCTTCTAAACACATACTAGTGGTAGCCAAATAAAAGAAAATAATGTAAATCCATAATTTTCTTTTAATCATTACATAGTATAAAACAAAGTCGCTGTCGCTGTCTGTCCGTCCCTATAATATCCCGTCGCTTAAATATTTAAAACTACGCAACGTATTTTGAAACGGTTTTTTTTTAATACGGGAAAGTTTATGTGTATAATACATGTACACCCGCGCGAAGCCGGGATGGATAGCTAGTGAATGATAATGGAATCTGCCGTCTGCGCTAACGATTTACACTGGCGGAGTACCAGTGGAGGTTGATAAGATGAGCATGAGGTCAGGCCAGTTACCCCATCCTGACTAATTCACCAGAAATTTGTCACGTTGGTTTCCAGGGTGAAACGCGTGGAGGTCAGCCTAACATGGTACATTGCCAGCAAGAGAGTCATTTGTCCACATTATTAACAATCTCCTTTCCCCCACTAAAACAGTATTAAGCTATTTCCATAAGAATGTACTTGCTAAATTGGAAAATAAAAAAAAACCTATAGATATCAGGAGAATTTTGTAATGAAATTTGAAAATGTGTACTAAAATGCTTTAAGAAGTTCCATGAATTTTAATTTATAAACCTTCGAACCGCGTCTAATTGCTATATTGAGTGTTTTCGATTGAAGAATTACAAAGTAAAGGAAAATTCATTTCAGTTTAATATACAAATTGCTAAATTCCTGTTACATTTCATTAGAAATTTAATATATTTAAATTAATAATCATGTAACGATCGTTAATAATTACAGACGTTAAAGCTATTTACTTAATTTGTTTATCAATATCGCTCCTTAAAGGAATTTTGAAATATATGTAAACACGTAAACTTGTTCCCGTTGTATATGTAACGTCTCATATATATTTTAGCGTATTGAATTTTAAACCTTTAATAATTTAATTAGTAAAGATGGTTACTATAGTTACCATTTTTCGATGATATCAGATAGTCTTTATTGATGTCATATGTCATAGAAAAATAATATATTTTGATATTCGAGACTACATGGGGTTTTTCAAGGAGGGTATATTAAGGTTTCTTAAGGGTCAGCAACGCGCACGTGACACCCCTGGTGTTTCAGGCGTCCATAGGCCACGGTAACCGTTTACCATCAGGTGGACCGTATGCTTGTTTACCACCTACGTGGTATAAAAAAAATTCGTTGTAATAAAGTTAGTCATTTGTCGTACGTACCTTATTTATTTTATAATAAAATATACATACATATTATTTTATAATTTTTAATCCACCTTTGATTGTAATTTCAATACGAGTTAATATTATATGTAAATATATGTAATATACTTTTAGTTTTAAATTTTTTCTTCCGTCTTCTACTAAATTACTTCTCGTTCAATCTCTAATACTTCCGCATATTGACTATGCCGACGTGTGTCTTACCAATCTTACCCAAGAACAGTTGAATAAGTTAGATCGTTTACTTAATAACTGTATCCGGTTCATCTTTGGACTACGTAAATATGACCACGTATCTAAATTTCGATCCCAATTAAAATGGTTAAATATTCGTAACCGCAGAAACTTGCGCATCCTATGTTCTCTCTTTACTATCATCTATGACACTTCCTCTCCCTTATATTTGAAAGACAAATTCCAGTTCATTAGTGACTCCCATTCTCTTAATCTTCGTTCGGTCCACACCCTTCTTCTCTCAACTCCTTCATACCATTCTGGATTTATGTCTAATTCATTCACTGTCACTGCTATTAGTCTTTGGAATAGATTGCCTGTAGCCCTGCGCAAAGCACAGAGTAAGCCTGTTTTAAAACGGAAAATTTTTGATTATCTCTTGAATGAACAAAACGGTTCTTAATTATCTATTGTTGTCATAATATATATGTAAATTTCTCTTTTTTTTTAATTTTATTGGTGTATAAAATTTTATTGGTGTATCATTATTATGTATTATAGTAGGTATATATTTATATTTATGTATGTATATTTGTAATTGTTTTTAAGAAAACCTATTTACCTATATTAGGTAAAATTATAGGTTAGTCCTTTCCCACCACTGCCCATCAACCGCTTTCTGTTCTTACCTAATGGTTAGCTGGTAGAGAATGCCATATGGCATTAAGCTCGCCAAATTGTACAAGTTTTAAAAGTGCAATAAAGAATAAATAAAGAATAAATAAATAAAGAATACTTTTGTTGTCGGTATTTTCTATCACCGAAGAGTTAGAAATGTTCCCTTCTATATGAAATGATAAGCCAATGTTAATCTTCTTCTTTCTTCTTAATTCGTACACTCTTGACAGAGTAGTCGTGGCTTTATTATTTAGTATTTCTTCATTGTCCTCCTTGGAGACAGAGTTCCTCGGAGTATTTCGGATTCTCTAACAATTTCATTGCAACTGTTTAGTAATAATCTAATAATAGATGCAATACCAACTGCATTTAATTTGGGATTAAAAAAAAGAAACAACAAAAATCAATACAGTTAATAGCCTAATATAAAATAATAGCAATGGGATAGCACATTTGCTATTACTATAAAAATAATAGCCGGTAATGGGAAGTAATATTTGGCACTCAGTAGCTATATCTTGGAATTATATTCCGTAATATTCGGATCTCGGTTGGGCTAAAACTTAATTAAAGTTTTAATGAGCCGAGCAATATATGTATTTCCACATCGCTGATATAGATTAATGATTTAATGTTCGCAGAAGTGCTATAGTTCTATAAACTCTTTTGAGCCATGAACATTATCCGCATATTGTGAAGACTTATAAAGTAAAAATTATACTTCCATTGAGCTGTTATGTGTGCTGTTGTTGAAGTGTTATCGATATTAATAATATAAAATTGAAAGCGTGTATGTTTGTTTGGTTGTTATTTTTTTACATCTCAATCATTGATCGGATATTAATGTGTTATAAAAATAGACTATGACTATTATTAGGACGCACTTCTTTTATATAAAAAAAAGGTAAAAGTTAGTTTGTAATAAAAATTACAATTAAATGGATGTCTCTTCATATCACATTTTGTATAAGTATTTTACATATACTTTAGTTTAATTTATAGTGTGTAAAACTTTTTTAAAATATAATTCTCTGCGTTTTAATGCCTGCATTCTATCAATCTAAAATTTAATATAAATTTCAACCAATTACCAATACTCTAATCTAAATAGCACAATATTTTGACAGCGATAAACAGATAAATATATGAAACCAGTATATATTTATATCATCATCTGCTTCTTCCTTATCCCATTTATTTGGGGCGGCGTAATATGTTTTTCGCTTCCATTCATCCCTGTTCGCAGTCATCGCGTTATTTACTTCCTTTCTTACCATATCATCTTTCACACAGTCCATCCATCTCTTTTTCGGCCTTCCTCTGCCCTTATAACCATCCACATTCATATGTAACACCTTTCTAAAAATATTATCCTCGTTCCTACGCATTACATGTCCATACCATGATAGACGATTACTCTTCAACCTCTCTAACACCGGTGCCACTTTCATACTTCCTGTAATGTATTCATTCTTTATCTTATCGATTCTTGTCACACCACACATCCACCTCAACTTTCTCATTTCAGTTGCATGCAGTCGTCTTTCATCCGTCGCCTTTACGGGCCAGCACTCTGATCCATACAATACAGCAGGCCGGATCATGGTCTTGTAAATTTTCCCCTTAAGCTTAAGGGGAACACGCTAGTCACACGTAGTTGCCGTAACCTGTCGCCACTTCATCCATTCTGCGTTAATTCTATGCTTTATGGTCCTGTCTAATTCACCATTGCTTTGGAGGAGAGAACCTAGATACCGGAAATCGGAGCATATATTTATATATACAATTAAAATTGTAGCGGAATTAAACAAAATAATATGAATCCATTAAGTATATGAAAACAGTGTTCATTTCAAAATAGAATTACTACAGAAATAATAAAGTAAGCGATATTATCCAGTTATTCTTTGGGAAATATAAATTATACTTAAACAGTAGCGTAGGCGTCAGAGTAGACGTCATACAAGCGTTACAGACAGAGTATGTAAGGGTAATCTGGTGCAACAACATAAAATATAGCAAATAAATTTATTATTACTTAAAAAAGTACAATTCAGCACCGCAAGATGTTTGCTTTGTGAGCTATTTCTTTATATATACATATACAGAGCAATGAAAGCACCAACTACATAACATAGTCCTCCTCAATAACACATAGGTACTCTAGTCTTCATGTATAAAAGCCACGATCGGCACTTACCATCAAATTGGCCAGTCGTTGGAAGTTATACAAAAATGCAGTATTTAATATATGACGCCTCGGTGGTGAGTTCGATTCCTCGCACGGCATTAACATTTGTATTCATGAGTGTCATTGTTTGTATCGGTCTGGGTGTTTTCTATATATAATATGTATATATTTCTATAGAAAAAAATATATCTATGTATTTATCAGTTATCTAGTACCCATAACACAAGCTTCAGGTAGCTTAACTTGGGCCTAGATGGCGCTGTGTGAATTATCCTGAGAGTATTGTTATTATTATTAATAATACTGCCAGAATTTAATAGAATAGAATAGAAATAGCTTTATTCAAATAATCTTAAATTTAATCACTTTTTAATAGTCATATGTTTATTTTATTTACTGCTTATTCGAAAAGTTGCCTCATCACAAAAAGAACAAGTAACTTGCGTGTTGCTCTTTTAAATAATTGTTGTAAACTTACATTCTCAATTTTAAGGTAGGTACACAATTAGCACAAATTTGATTTTTATTCTTTGATGGAAAAGTTTGATTGCGCGTTATTAATCATTACACAAAGTTATTTTAAGTTCAATGTGGTGGAATCAATTATTAATTAGTTAACTAAGTAAAATATCCTCGATACATTTCAATTGAATCAATAATTGCTTCTTAAGATTAAATCTAATTATTTTGTTTTTATATTACGTTTGGTTAATTACTTAAAATTAATGATAGTATTGTTTAAATTAGGTTAATACTGTTGTTTCGCTTACGGGGGTAAAGACAGAGCTAAAAAGAATGAATAAAAAGACTGGACTATGTTTAAAGTATGCTTAAAAATAAATTATTATTAGTACCAAGGTGACAAAAATATATCAATGGAAGAGAAAACATCAATTGTTATTGTTATTATTCCAATATTTGTTATCCCAAAGAATAGTTTTCCTTATCTTACGATGGTGGCAAAGAAGCATACGACCTGTCTGATAGTTATCAGGGGTGTTACGTCCTCGTTGTCGAGCCTTAAGAAATATAATATCTAAATATATATATCCTTCTTGAAAAAATCTACACTGTAGGCTGTGAAGAAAATCTCAGCAGATAGAAAATTTATCTGCAAGAAATCGCACTGTCCTAGGCCACTTAGATTACAGCTGATACTCCCTAGAGTATCAGCTGTAATCTAAGTGGCCTAGTGGAATCCTAATTCTAGGTGATAAAGGCAAGAAGATGATGAAGAGTTTGTTGTTAGTTCTTCTTAAAAAATATTCCTATACATTATATCTGTCATGAGCGTCTTTTATAGAACTTTTTATTACAGAACTACCTTAAATAATTTCATTCGAATGATTGTAGTTTTTACATATTCAGTTTCAATAATGTTGGAAACTCCAACAAAAATAGGTATTAAAACCTTCTTAATTATTTACTTCATAATATTTAAATATAGAACGCTGTGTTCTAATAATTACGATTGTCATTTGTTTTTAATGTAATAAAGATATATAATTACGATTTAATTTACAATTTGGTGTTTTATAATTATTTACAACGAATACATTCACGCATCTCGTTGAGATTCACACAAATAATACTCAACTTTTTTCATTATTACTATAAAAATCCGTCTTGACAATCGTCAGATTGCTCTAGGCTCTTCTGAATGATAGGTATTCGTAGGATATGCGGGCAAGGATACGCGACAAATAGTGGTAATACAATAAGTGGCAGACAATTTCCTACTTTAAATCTGATTGCCTATCATTTACCACTAGTTCTAAACAATAACGTTCGTTTTATATAGTTAACGTTGTTTGTTTCTTGTTTATATATGTTTTTACTGTATCAAGTTCACATTTTTTAACTTGTACTTTTAATTTATTGGTACTTAGTGAAACTTTGAATGTACTACAGAAGTTTAAAAAGTTGCTGTCCTTAATTTTTATTTAGCCAAAGTTAACGTTAAAATAGACAAAATCCAAACCAGAGGTACGCTAGAAAGTTGTCTCGTTGGGTCTTACTTATTTTAGCAGGCAAGCAGGTTGTTTTATATATTACTAGCGACCACCTTCGTACGGTCGATGCATTACAAATCTTTGAAATTCTCAGCTTTTTTATTTCTTTTTAAATTTAGGGACTTTTGTACCATCTAAGTACATGTCAGTCCCATTGTACTATAACACGCATGTATTATACATATAAACGTCCTTCTTGATTCATTCTATCATTATCATTAGTTGAAATGATACGGTTTCTGGCTATTATACCTGTTTTTATTAATAGTGAATAGTTATTTCGATATATGTATCTGTAACAGATATATGCACTTTATTGATCTTAAGCTCATCCCGTATGGAGTTCTGCCAATATGACTTCCCTTGCAGTCAAACTGCGTAACTAACTAACGTTATTAGTTGCGTTACTGAAACGGAAAATTTATCGTTAATTCTTATTTACTTAAGAGCTGTTACTATCAGTCCAATATTTTTTACCAATTCTTTATCTAATAAAAAATTTCTATATTAATATCGTAATAATTATATATTAACTAGCTGTCTCGGCAAACGTTGTTTTCCCATATAAATTAATAACGCTATAAAAAAAAGGGGTTGATGCTAGAAGGGTGAAAATTAAGGATTGTATGTAATTTTATGTGTTGATCATAAAAAAATAGAAGCTAAAAATTTTGTCTAAAAATAAAAAACAAAATTTAGGGGTGGACTACCCCTAACATTTAGGAGGATGAAAAATAGATGTTGGCCGATTATCAGACCTACTCAATACGCTCATAAAATTTCATGAGAATCGGTCAAGCCGTTTCGGAGGAGTATGGGAACGAAAACTGTGACACGAGAATTTTATATATAAGATATTTTAAAACAATTCACACGGTGCCATCTAGTCCCAAGTTGAGCATATGTTATGATAACTGATATTTATATATGGATACATTTTTTGTAAATATTACACATACCAAATATACATAGAAAATACCCAGATTGAGATATACAATCATACTCATCAATACAAATATTTGTATCGTGCGAGGAATAGAACCCGCAACCATATCGGCCAGTGGCTGGACCACGGTTTAGCTGTTTAGTTTATTATTATTATTATTATTATTAAAAAAAAAAAAGTTTATTTATTAAGCGGTTTACATTTTACATTTACGTTATTGACATTATCATTTCTTATTACGGCCGGCTGGTCCGGTCGTAATTGTATTTTGTTATTTAAATATTATCATTGTATTTTAAAAATATTTTAACAATCTTAAATTGCTAATAGAAAAGTATGCATTTTGTTATTTAGATATTATGATTAGATTGTGGTATTTTAAAAATATGTAATGTAATAATGTTATCTCCGCAATTGAAGGGTATATATTTTGTTATTTGGATATTATTATTGTATTATGATATTTCAAAAATATTCTAACAATGTTATGTCCGCAATAGAAAAGTATGTATTTTGTTATTTAGACTTGTAATGTACAAATAGTGTAGAGTAATCCATTCGTTATTGGCTTCATTCCAGTATGGTCTGCCAGTGTTACAATTGTATTTTTTTTATTCGATTTGCAATAAACTACGTTTCTATCGCAAGTGAAGAAAATGGCTTCACTTAGAAGTAAACGCTTCGGCGCCATGAGATCAATGGTTGCAGTATTATTGCCAAGAAACTACGGTTTCGAGTTCGTTACCCATAAATTTTATTGACTACTTTAGTAAGTTCTGAATTATATCGCTACTTTTGTTATAATTTGACAATTCGGCTTTACCATTTCATTTGTAGCGTACTCCTTGATGGATTTTTATATACAATTTTTATTATTATATTATTTTGGCATATTTTTTTATGGTATTTAACTCTCTCGACGTTTAGACTAGGTTGCTGTTACTCTAGTCAGATTGTTACCACTGCTAGTTGCATTTTCATTTATCTTTGTAATTTCACTCACAATACCGTAGATAACTATCACTGATTAGGTATATCAGATTTTTTTTATAGCAATAAACGAGCATGCGGCTCACGCGACACCAGAGGAATGGCAAGTGCGTTGCCGGCCTTTTAAGAAGGAATAAGATCTTTTCTTGAAAGTTTCAATATCGTATCCATTCCGAGATACCTCCGCTTACACATTAATATTTTTTTTTATTGTAATGGTAAACGACTACTCTACACTTACCATCGGGTGTCGATGACGGTACACGTAATGGTAAGTAGCAACCGTTGCAATGGCGACACCACGAAGGTCACATCAACATCGAAGGACTGACAGGAAGCATGCCAAAATGGTACATTTTATACAGATAGGCGACAGTTGATAGTCTCTTAGCTAGTTTGGTATTCCAAATCTATAAAACATGTATTTATAAAGAAAGAAATCACTATTTCCCTTAGTCTCGCCATAATTTGAGAACGAATTAACCAATTTCATTTATCTTTTCGTTTATTATTTTCAAATATATTGTAGTAGGTTCTTATGGATCGAAAAATTTACAGAATTGATCAGTAAATTATAGAGTTTCACATAAATTAACGATCATTTTACTTTGCTCGCTTAATAGTTCGCGCAATAGTTAACCTACAGACGTTATTCATGTACATTCAACATGAATAACGTCTGTCGGGTTCTAGTTGACCCGACAGACATTATTCATATGACAATATGTAATAAAAGTTTTGATAAATTAATTAATAATCATAATTTCACCACAAACGTAATCAAATCACATCATCATCATCATCATCATCGCAGCCCGGAAGACGTCCACTGCTGGACAAAGGCCTCCCCCAAAGATCTCCATGACGATCGGTCCTGCGCTGCTCGCATCCAGTGCCTTCCAGCGATCTTGACCAGATCGTCGGTCCACCTTGCTGGAGGCCTTGCCACGCTGCATCTTCCGGTCCGTGGTCGCCACTCGAGGACTTTACTGCTCCAACGGCCATCTGTCCTACGAGCTATGTGCCCTGCCCATTGCCACTTCAAAGTCGCAATTCTTCGGGCTATGTCGGTCATTATGGTTCTTCTGCGGATCTCCTCATTTCTGATTCGATCACGCAGAGTAACTCCGAATCAAATCACATAGTACTTATTAATTATAATTTCCATCTTGTATGGATAATAAATGTGTCGTTGTATATTGAGCAAGTACTAGAAGTCCTTGCCAAATATAACAAGCCAACGTGAATGAGGTTACAAATACTGGAGGTGGAATGAATCGTAAGGGAGGAAACTGATCTTTCAATACAATCATTAACGTTAGGCTTTGTAACGGAATGGACAATAACAACTTATCACTTTTTTCGTAGTTGCCGCATTGCACCTAAATAAAGTTTTTGTTGGCTTTTTGCCTGTAGCAAGTTCTATTACCAATATTTTCTCGGTTATGGCCAATTAGTTTGTCGTTGTAGGTGGTGCCAACATCACACGATCCCGGGTGAACGTTAAGAATTGCCGTTATAAATGGTCGGGACATTGGTGATATTTACATTAAGGATTGGATTATGTTGTGAAAAGTCGATGTATGTGTTATTGATCTGATATTTACAATTTATGTGGTCTAGCGGTTTAGAGCACTGTTTTACTGTTAGTATCTTTTTTTAATGAGTGATAAGGTAATGGTGCAGCCTGTGTTAACGGTTTTAACTGGCGGGGCACCAGTGGAGAGTAATAAGATCATGAGATCATCAGCATGAGGTCAGCTCAGTAGCCCATCGTGACAAATTCACCATGTTATAAATTATACTGTACACTTCACTTTTGTTTTAATTTATACTATATAATATAATTTATACTGGTGTTTTCCAGGCGGAGCCGCGTGGAGGTCGACCTGACATGGATCTATAAGTCCACAATTTTAGTCTAATAGTCATAAATTTAGCGTAATTTTTCGTAACTTTTATTAGTCAAATTTTGAAACAACTATCTCCAAGAAATTTATTTTATTGCCTATGCGTACGTTAATACAATATTTTATAGTATATTTTTCTTTCATGAATCTAGTAGATAATTTGTTCAAATTCTACACAAATAGAAATAATTAGCTGAACATTATGCCCTCTTTTTGAGCAGACTGTACCTTTCATACTAAGTGTCTACATTAAACAAAACAAAAGTACTTACCAGTATACTAATAAATTTATAAAGATATATATATAGAAAAGTAACTTTCACGATAATTTGAATAAACTTGTAAGTAATAACAGGGGAATGACAGCATTTATAAAAAAATCTATTTAATTGAAGGTTTCAAAACCGCACCAGTTCATTGCCTAAATACATGAACACCACCTTCCTTTACATCGTTAGAATATTAATCATAATAGCGGTTTCTCACTCTACAAATAGGAACACAATATAAACTGTCAGTAGCTTGCTTAGAGAAAATAACAGTAGAATTAGGTGACACAAAAGTACCAAACGCGATGACTCTGAATTGTCTTTTCTGTTTAAATTTTATGATACTCTTATGTGATTGGATTGCCATTGTCTAAAACGTAAGTAAGAATAAAATGAAGTAAATATGGAAATCTTACACACATAGTACAAAATGGTACGTACGTACCTGCAGAAGAGAGAATAGAATTGGCCTTCTCCGTAAAGAGCTGACGACACGCCAGATACGCTGTACCAACCATTTAAATTGCAATAACCTCAGGGAATCGTGCTCGAGCCACGAGAATCAGTGCACAGTTGGCATCATGCCAGACATTTGCACCTTAATAGCGAAACATACAGTTCATTTATGCGCACGGGACCGCTTCTCTTCTTATCTGATAGTATAAAATATAGTCGCTGTTTTTATTTATTTCCCAAAAAACTCAATCAATTTTGACACATTATTTATTAACATTAAAAAAAATTCTTCAGAACGGTTTATGTATAATATAATATATAATACATTTACATATACATAGTTATACGACCTCCATCATCCTGTACCTCCGAGGGAATTAAGGAACATTGATTTATACTATAATGTAAAAGTCAATAATGCTCAAAATAAATTAAATGCATGAACTTTCAAGCCTTAAATTCAGTGATAAGAAGTAGAGTAATCATGCATTCTTATGAATTTTGTATATTTTCTTAACCTTTTTGTTTACTTCAGTGATAAAAGTATCGATAACTAACTAGTCTCCTTTCTCGCTCATATTCTTATATTTCTAAAAAAAGTTACTCAATTCGACTTTTCTTTTATAATGGTACTACTCGTATTACATTCAATTACTCTAAATAATGGTGGTGGTATCACCTCATACAGTATTTTATCTCTTTCTATGCATATTTGAACAATCCATAGGCCACTTTCTGCCATTCATATTCCGTATATATTTTATCAAATGTATAATGTAAATACATAGATAACACATCTATTTATAAATAATTAAATTTCAATAAAGTTAATATATATACATATATATATATATATAAATATCCCCTTGGGCACTTTGTGGCTCAGACGTGCCGTATAGGTAGTTTTTTGTTGATCCTTTTTCACTTGTTGATCCGGAGGCCTTTTGTTGATCTAATGCCAGATGACCATATATAAATGTTGATCCGTTTTGAGCCACAACTGTCACGACGAGTAATAATAATAATTAAGCGATTTATACACGATTTTATACAAATCCACCTTTTTGGCATACGAGCAGTTCTTGATCCAATTCAAACGGGCCAATCAGGGTGCAGCATTTGCCAAGGGCTTCCTCATTGGCACGTTTGGGCTACTACATTATGGCTACAGTAACTTAATAATGTCTAGCTAGTATTTCAAAAATAATAGTCTACCTAATCTAAATATTTATAGAAATCAGTCTGGAGTAACGTGACTCCAGATCAAACCTCAATACTTGTTATTTTTTGGATGGGAATCTTTTCTTTTGTAACAACGTTACTGAGCGAATAAAGAGAAGACGCAACGGCGGATCCAGGGGGAGCGTCATGGAGGTCATGGGAGTCATGGGGGCGTCATGACTCTCCCCCCCTTAGCCCAGAACTTAGGTAGACCACTAATTGAACTAAAAAATAATGAAACAGCAAATTTTTTTGCACGATCGGAGTGTTGGTGCAGTAGTATTAATTATAATTAAACATTGTTACTTAAAACATAACAGTTAAAGTACTATAACACTAAAAGCAAAATAGGTATTTTCAAAATACTTTTTCAAAATAAATTACCCTTTGAGTTTTTGTTCAAACCTCAGATATTATATTTATTTTAGGTATATCAATCAATACATAGTATAGCATAGTACAGTCTGTCTGTCTGTCTGTTTGTTCCGGCTAATCTCTGAAATAGCTGGACCGATTTTGACGGGACTTTTTTTTGCAAGTAGCTGATGTAATAAGGAGTAACTTACGCTACTGTTATTTTAGAAAAATAAAATAAAATTTCACGCGGACGAAGTCGCTGGGGCCAGCTAGTCTATAGATATACCGAGATTTAATGTTTAAGTTGCTATTATGTTATTGACAAAATTTTACTGTAATGTTACTATTACGTTATCCTACACAATTTGTATTATTTTGGATGAATAAATAAATAAATAAATAAATAATAATCTATACATCTATACATTTAATAAAAATTGGAGTGTCTGTTTGTAATATTGAAAAAACCGTTTTTTACTACATGCATATGAATATATATAAGGTACATATACCAAAATAACTATTTTTATAATTTTAGTCTGTCTGTCTGTCTGTCTGTTTGTTCCGGCTAATCTCTGAAATGGCTGGACCGATTTTGACGGTACTTTTTTTTGGCAGGTAGCTGATTTATAAGGAGTAACTTAGGTTACTTTTATTTTAGAAAAATAAAGTTAAATTCCACGCGGACGAAGTCGCGGGAACACCTTGTTTTTAATAAAAACATCTTTTTTATGGTACTTGAGAATGTTGAAGCCTGTTGTTTGTAATATTGAAATAACCGTTTTTTACTACTTGCATATGAATATAAATACGGTACATACACCAAAATAACATATTTTACAATTTTGTCTGTCTGTCTGTTTGTTCCGGCTAATCTCTGAAATGGCTGGACCGATTTTGACGGGACTTTTTTTGGCAGGTAGCTGATGTAATAAGGAGTAACTTAGGCTACTTTTATTTTAGAAAAATAAAGTTAAAAACCACGTGGACGAAGTCGCGGGAACAGCTAGTGTATAATATATTAGAGATACCTACGTGTTTTTTTATTGACGATTAGCTGTACACGGGATTTCGTCCGTGTTGAATTTAACTTTATTTTTCTAAACTATAAGAAGTTAAATTCCACGCGGACGAAGTCGCGTGTACAGCTAGTTGTCGGTAGTCTAGCGATTTATCTAGCACACCGCTTTGATTCCTGCTTGGTGGTCGAGGGTTCGATTCCTCGGACGCTGCAAACATTTGTATTCATGAGTATGATTGTTTGTAACGGTCTGGGTATTTTCTATGTATAGATAATATATATGTATTTACGAAAAAAAACTTTGTATTTATATCAGTTGTCTAGTACCCATAACATAATCTTCAGCTAGCTTCACTTGGGTCTAGATGAAGCTGTGTGAATTGTCCTGAGATTACTATTATTACTATAATAAATCTTTTCAAATCAGCCGATATTTATTTTTGCCATAATACGTGCTGTTACCATGTGATAATATTACGTACGTACTTATTACTGTTTTAAATGTGATGCGTTCATTATTTATATTTCCTTTGAATTAAAGACAAATGTAAGTATATATATATATACTTACATTTGCACACTTAGTTGATCCAGCCACGATCCGTAGATATTGCTGATTCCACTGTCTCTCTCTTTCTACCACTATAACGGTAGCGTGGCGGAACGGCAACATGTTGCCGTTCCGCGTTCTACCACTATCTTTGTATTCTAATATGCGATGTTGCCGTTCCGACCGAGACCATGCGTTGTTGCCAAATGTATTCGTCGATAGTAGTAGATACTTATACTCGATATATATTTTTTCAACAATTTCCTGCAATAGTGAATCCGTATCGGCATTTTTTTTAAATGCACAAAGATTTTTTGGCTCTGAATATATTTAAAAATCATTTACTTGTGTGTTGATGAATTTATATACTAGTACATGAAGTACCTAATACTTGTTTTGATTTGAATAGGTAGCGATATTATGAATTTATTATACGTAATCTAAAGATTTTGACGAAATAAAAGTAATTAGTTATCTGTTAACCTTGACTTCATGCTGGCACCAGTATTATCAGATGATGAACATACTCTTCGAAAACTTACAGCAGAAATATCGTGTTTGGACTCATTAGATAGGTCTCGATGAATAGAGTTTAAAAACTTAAAATAAATGGTACATTAGAAATAATGTATAAAAACCCCTTACGTAAAATTCAACCACTTTAAACTTAATAATAATAATAATTAGGAAAAGAGAAAAGCTATACATGCACTGAAAGTAATTGATGCCTTCCACACAATATTTTCAGTATTAAACAACTCTGTTTGTTCAGTAAAAGTGTAAATACACTGGTAACCTTTAATCATATTTTATATGCAAACATTACATATACAAACACTAAAGTTTTATTTCAGAATAGCCAGTAGTTTTCAAGAAATAAGTCTTTGAAATTGTACGTGTAACTTATATATATACCTACTAGTTTTTTCACCATAACAAACAACACCAATATGGCCTAGTTAGTAGTTTACCTGTGTACCAATTAATAATAATAGTAATCTCAGGACAATTCATACAGCTTCATCTAGACCCAAGTTAAGCTAGCTGAAGATTATGTTATGGGTACTGATATAAATACAAAGATTTTTTTCGTAAATACATATATATTATCTATACATAGAAAACACCCAGACCGTTACAAACAATTTAATAATAAGTTAATAGTTTAATAAGTACGTACGTAATATTATCACATGGTAACAGCACGTATTATGGCAAAAATAAACATCGGCTGATTTGAAAAGATTTATTATAGTAATAATAGTAATCTCAGGACAATTCACACAGCTTCATCTAGACCCAAGTTAAGCTAGCTGAAGATTATGTTATGGGTACTGATATAAATACAAAGATTTTTTTTCGTAAATACATATATATTATCTATACATAGAAAACACCCAGACCGTTACAAACAATCATACTCATGAATACAAATGTTTGCAGCGTGCGAGGAATCGAACCCTCGACCACCAAGCAGGAATCAAAGCAGTGTGCTAGCTAAATCGCTAGACTACCGACAACTAGCTGTACACCCGACTTCGTCCGCGTGGAATTTAACTTCTTATAATTTAGAAAAATAAAGTTAAATTCAACACGGACGAAATCCCGTGTACAGCTAGTCATCAATAAAAAAACACGTAGGTATCTCTAATATATTATACACTAGCTGTTCCCGCGACTTCGTCCACGTGGTTTTTAACTTTATTTTTCTAAAATAAAAGTAGCCTAAGTTACTCCTTATTACATCAGCTACCTGCCAAAAAAAGTCCCGTCAAAATCGGTCCAGCCATTTCAGAGATTAGCCGGAACAAACAGACAGACAGACAAAAATTGTAAAATATTTTATTTTGGTGTATGTACCGTATTTATATTCATATGCATGTAGTAAAAAACGGTTTTTTCTATATTACAAACAGACACTCCAATTTTTATTAAATGTATAGATGTATAGATTATTATTTATTTATTTATTTATTCATCCAAAATAATACAAATTGTGTAGGATAACGTAATAGTAACATTACAGTAAAATTTTGTCAACAACATAATAGCAACTTAAACATTAAATCTCGGTATATCTATAGACTAACTGGCCCCAGCGACTTCGTCCGCGTGAAATTTTATTTTATTTTTCTAAAATAACAGTAGAGTAAGTTAGTCCTTATTACATCAGCTACTTGCCAAAAAAAGTCCCGTCAAAATCGGTCCAGCTATTTCAGAGATTAGCCGGAACAAACAGACAGACAGACAGACAAAACTTGTAAAATATGTTATTTTGGTGTATGTACCGTATTTATATTCATATGCAAGTAGTAAAAAACGGTTATTTCAATATTACAAACAGACACTCCAATTTTATTTACATGTATAGATGTATAGATTAAAAAAAAAGTAACAGTCATAAGGCTAGTCGTATGCCTAATATATATAATAATGTAATAAATTCATTTAAACAGAAATTGCGGGAACATTATTTAAATTTGTAACTTTTTTACTGTCCTTCTCCTTTTTTCACATCTTTCTGTTATATCCATATAGTTCTCTCTATATTTTCTGATTTTCTTACTTTCAATTTGAGACTGTACTTATAATTTGATTATCGGATCATTATGTATTTACTTATATATAATATTTATACATTTATGGGTTATATTTAGATATATATTTATGTATGTATATTGTTATTTTTTTATAGAAATGTATATTTTGCTTATCTTTATTATCTTTATAAATCTTTTTTTGACATTTCTTATTTATATTAGTGCACCGCCAATAATATTTCGCTGCACCACTCATGGTTGCCTGGTAAATAACGCGGCAAAATATTAAGTCCGCCACATGTACAAATTTTTTTGTGCATTAAAGTTAAAGAAATAAAAAAATACAATACTGTTTAATGAAAATGCGTGTTATCTAGTGCTTTGAGATGTATCAAAATAAGGTCAACAAAAAAGTCCGTGATGGTATATGTCTATCTCTTAAGGATAACCAACAATAACCATTTTTTATCTTTTACATTTTACGGGATTTTTTTTATCGTATGTTTCCCTTAAAATCATATAAACTATGTTATTATGTCATAATCTAAAGAAATAATAATATTTTATAGTGACATATCCACTATAAAATACCAAAAAGTAGCAATGTAATTCGTTACGCGCGAATCAGGTGTTATAAGGTCAAAGGTCGGTGCACCCCGCGTATTTGATAAATAGTGCTTCTCTGGATGTCTTTAAGAGAAAATGGCAGTATGTACGTGTATATGTACAAGTCCTTAAGTGTTAAGTTTTTCAAATGTACATACAGTAAAGAATAAATATTTTTAAGTACAGTACTTACGTACATTAATATAATACCTACTTTTTACTTGTATCTATTGTTATCAAAATTAAATTATAAGTTCTTAACTTGACCACGACTATGTGACCCTCTCTTGGCGCCAAAACGAGTGAAAAAATGAACAGCATACGACGACGACGCAGTACCTATAGAGTGGAGCAACTGCTTATTCAGTTTTATTCAACTATTTAGTCCCTCCACCGTTACAATGAATGGAGGCGGATATTACAATGTACGTAGCATTGCGAATATAAAATATCTAGATTAGGTATAATAAATTCATAATTCATAGGCCGTTACGGTATCAGAGCCAAAGTCTTCTTTCTTTGTTTATGTACTGTTAGATGCGACAGCGACTTTGTTTTTATATTACTATGTAATGATTGATATACCTAAAATAAATAAAATATCTGAGGTTTGGACAAAAATTCAAAAGGTACTTAATTTTTAAAAAGTATTTTGAAAATACCTATTTTGCATTTAGTATTTGAAATACAAAACACAAAACTATTTTTGTTTTTAGAGTGACATTTCTATGAATTCACTGTCGATAGCGAGCGGTGCGATGGAAAAAGATAACCGTTTATAAAAATATAATAAATAACCCTGGACAATTAACACAGACTGATACTGAACTGATATAAATAGATATTTTTATTTTGTAAATACATATATAATATACATATAAAACACCCAGACCGATGAAAACAATCGATGACCGATGAGTACGAATGTTTGCATCGTGCGAGAAATCGAACCCGCGGCCATCGGATGTAAAGCGGTGTGACCACCGAGGCAGTCGAAATATATAAATAATCTTATGAATTTAATTTATACTAATTTGTTTATGTGCGCGGAGTGCGGTGTACGGTGCTCCCCCCTGCCTCCACCGTTGCTGGAGCTTGCATGTATGGAGCATTGCGAATATAAAATATCTAGATTAGTAAATTCATAATTGATAGACCGTTACGGTATCTATATATATTCGGATTAAAATAAGTATCGCAGTAAGGACCAGTATATAAAGTGATCAACACAATTAACTGATTTTTGAAATATATATACAGAGCCAAAAAGTCTTTGTGTATTCAAAAAATATCTAATTTGTTTGTGTGCGCGGGGTGCGGTGTACGGTGCAGGGGGGACCCTGCCTCCACCGTTGCTGGAGCTTGCATGTATGGAGCATTGCGAATATAAAATATCTACATTAGTAAATTAATAAAGTCATAATTGATAGACCGTTACGGTATCTATATATATTCGGATGAAAGTAAGTATCGCAGTAAGGACGAGTATATAAAGTGATCAACATAATTAATTGATTTTTGGAATATATTCAGAGCCAAAAAGTCTTTGTGTATACCAAAAATTTAGCCGTTCGGAGCCATTCAGTCACGAATTATTAGTAAAAAAAGTGTCGAGTATATCGTACTATCGACGAATATATATGGCCGCATCGCAAAATAGAATGCGACGTTGCCATACCGCCTGAGATATACGCGATAGGAGTCAAGTTATTCAGTGCAAAAGGTGGAATCGGCAAGTGTTTAGGTTGTGGCGTGATCAACAAAGTGCCCAAAGAGGTGTTTATATATATATATATATATATATATATATATATATATATATATATAATATATCCCTTGGGCACTTTGTGGCTCAGACGTGCCGTATAGGTAGTTTTTTGTTGATCCTTTTTCACTTGTTGATCCGGAGGCCTTTTGTTGATCTAATGCCAGCTGACGATATATAAATGTTGATCCTTTTTGAGCCACAACTGTCACGACGAGTAATAATAATAATTAAGCGATTTATACACGATTTTATACAAATCCACCTTTTTGGCATACGAGCAGTTCTTGATCCAATTCAAACGGGCCAATCAGGGTGCAGCATTTGCCAAGGGCTTCCTCATTGGCACGTTTGGGCTACTACATTATGGCTACAGTAACTTAATAATGTCTAGCTAGTATTTCAAAAATAATAGTCTACCTAATCTAAATATTTATAGAAATCAGTCTGGAGTAACGTGACTCCAGATCAAACCTCAATACTTGTTATTTTTTGGACGGGAATTTTTCCTTTTGTAACAACGTTACTGAGCGAATGAAGAGAAGACGTAACGGCGGATCCAGGGGGGAGCGTCATGGAGGTCTTGGGAGTCATGGGGGGTCATGACTCTCCCCCCCCTTAGCCCAAGACTTAGGTAGACCACTAATTGAACTAAAAAATAATGAAACAGCTAAATTTTTTGCACGATCGGAGTGTTGGTGCAGTAGTATTAATTATAATTAAACATTGTTACTTAAAACATAACAGTTAAAGTACTATAACACTAAAAGCAAAATAGGTATTTTCAAAATACTTTTTCAAAATAAATTACCCTTTGAGTTTTTGTTCAAACCTCAGATATTATATTTATTTTAGGTATATCAATCAATACATAGTATAGCATAGTACAGTCTGTCTGTCTGTCTGTTTGTTCCGGCTAATCTCTGAAATAGCTGGACCGATTTTGACGGGACTTTTTTTGGCAAGTAGCTGATGTAATAAGGAGTAACTTACGCTACTGTTATTTTAGAAAAATAAAATAAAATTTCACGCGGACGAAGTCGCTGGGGCCAGCTAGTCTATAGATATACCGAGATTTAATGTTTAAGTTGCTATTATGTTATTGACAAAATTTTACTGTAATGTTACTATTACGTTATCCTACACAATTTGTATTATTTTGGATGAATAAATAAATAAATAAATAAATAAATAATAATCTATACATCTATACATTTAATAAAAATTGGAGTGTCTGTTTGTAATATTGAAAAAACCGTTTTTTACTACATGCATATGAATATATATAAGGTACATATACCAAAATAACTATTTTTATAATTTTAGTCTGTCTGTCTGTTTGTTCCGGCTAATCTCTGAAATGGCTGGACCGATTTTGACGGTACTTTTTTTTGGCAGGTAGCTGATTTATAAGGAGTAACTTAGGTTACTTTTATTTTAGAAAAATAAAGTTAAATTCCACGCGGACGAAGTCGCGGGAACACCTTGTTTTTAATAAAAACATCTTTTTTGTGGTACTTGAGAATGTTGAAGCCTGTTGTTTGTAATATTGAAATAACCGTTTTTTACTACTTGCATATGAATATAAATACGGTACATACACCAAAATAACATATTTTACAATTTTTGTCTGTCTGTCTGTTTGTTCCGGCTAATCTCTGAAATGGCTGGACCGATTTTGACGGGACTTTTTTTGGCAGGTAGCTGATGTAATAAGGAGTAACTTAGGCTACTTTTATTTTAGAAAAATAAAGTTAAAAACCACGTAGACGAAGTCGCGGGAACAGCTAGTGTATAATATATTAGAGATACCTACGTGTTTTTTTATTGATGACTAGCTGTACACGGGATTTCGTCCGTGTTGAATTTAACTTTATTTTTCTAAAATATAAGAAGTTAAATTCCACGCGGACGAAGTCGCGTGTACAGCTAGTTGTCGGTAGTCTATACTTATTAAACTATTAACTTATTATTAAATTATTAACTATTTATACTGTTTTAAATGTGATGCGTTCCTTATTTATATTTCCTTTGAATTAAAGACAAATGTATATGTATATATATATTTATATACACTTGCACACTTAGTTGATCCAGCCACGATCCGTAGATATTGCTGATCCACTGTCTCTCTCTTTCTATCACTATCTTTGTATTCTAATATGCGATGTTGCCGTTCCGGCCGAGACCAGGCGTTGTTGCCAAATGTATTCGTCGATAGTAGTAGATACTTATACTCGATATATATTTTTTCAACAATTTCCTGCAATAGTGAATCCGTATCGGCATTTTTTTTAAATGCACAAAGATTTTTTTGATCTGAATATATTTAAAAATCATTTACTTGTGTGTTGATGAATTTATATACTAGTACATGAAGTACCTAATACTTGTTTTGATTTGAATAGGTAGCGATATTATGAATTTATTATACGTAATCTAAAGATTTTGACGAAATAAAAGTAATTAGTTATCTGTTAACCTTGACTTCATGCTGGCACCAGTATTATCAGATGATGAACATACTCTTCGAAAACTTACAGCAGAAATATCGTGTTTGGACTCATTAGATAGGTCTCGATGAATAGAGTTTAAAAAACTTAAAATAAATGGTACATTAGAAATAATGTATAAAAACCCCTTACGTAAAATTCAACCACTTTAAACTTAATAATAATAATAATTAGGAAAAGAGAAAAGCTATACATGCACTGAAAGTAATTGATGCCTTCCACACAATATTTTCAGTATTAAACAACTCTGTTTGTTCAGTAAAAGTGTAAATACACTGGTAACCTTTAATCATATTTTATATGCAAACATTACATATACAAACACTAAAGTTTTATTTCAGAATAGCCAGTAGTTTTCAAGAAATAAGTCTTTGAAATTGTACGTGTAACTTATATATATACCTACTAGTTTTTTCACCATAACAAACAACACCAATATGGCCTAGTTAGTAGTTTACCTGTGTACCAATTAATAATAATAGTAATCTCAGGACAATTCATACAGCTTCATCTAGACCCAAGTTAAGCTAGCTGAAGATTATGTTATGGGTACTGATATAAATACAAAGATTTTTTCGTAAATACATATATATTATCTATACATAGAAAACACCCAGACCGTTACAAACAATTTAATAATAAGTTAATAGTTTAATAAGTACGTACGTAATATTATCACATGGTAACAGCACGTATTATGGCAAAAATAAACATCGGCTGATTTGAAAAGATTTATTATAGTAATAATAGTAATCTCAGGACAATTCACACAGCTTCATCTAGACCCAAGTTAAGCTAGCTGAAGATTATGTTATGGGTACTAGACAACTAATATAAATACAAAGATTTTTTTTCGTAAATACATATATATTATCTATACATAGAAAACACCCAGACCGTTACAAACAATCATACTCATGAATACAAATGTTTGCAGCGTGCGAGGAATCGAACCCTCGACCACCAAGCAGGAATCAAAGCGGTGTGCTAGCTAAATCTCTAGACTACCGACAACTAGCTGTATACACTTCTTATATTTTAGAAAAATAAAGTGAAATTCCACACGGACGAAATCCCGTGTACAGCTAGTCATCAATAAAAAAACACGTAGGTATCTCTAATATATTATACACTAGCTGTTCCCGCGACTTCGTCCACGTGGTTTTTAACTTTATTTTTCTAAAATAAAAGTAGCCTAAGTTACTCCTTATTACATCAGCTACCTGCCAAAAAAAGTCCGTCAAAATCGGTCCAGCCATTTCAGAGATTAGCCGGAACAAACAGACAGACAGACAAAAATTGTAAAATATGTTATTTTGGTGTATGTACCGTATTTATATTCATATGCAAGTAGTAAAAAACGGTTATTTCAATATTACAAACAGACACTCCAATTTTATTTACATGTATAGATGTATAGATTAAAAAAAGTAACAGTCATAAGGCTAGTCGTATGCCTAATATATATAATAATGTAATAAATTCATTTAAACAGAAATTGCGGGAACATTATTTAAATTTGTAACTTTTTTACTGTCCTTCTCCTTTTTTCACATCTTTCTGTTATATCCATATAGTTCTCTCTATATTTTCTGATTTTCTTACTTTCAATTTGAGACTGTACTTATAATTTGATTATCGGATCATTATGTATTTACTTATATATAATATTTATACATTTATGGGTTATACTTAGATATATATTTATGTATGTATATTGTTATTTTTTTATAGAAATGTATATTTTGCTTATCTTTATTATCTTTATAAATCTTTTTTTGACATTTCTTATTTATATTAGTGCACCGCCAATAATCTTTCGCTGCACCACTCATGGTTGCCTGGTAAATAACGCGGCAAAATATTAAGTCCGCCACATGTACAAATTTTTTTGTGCATTAAAGTTAAAGAAATAAAAAATACAATACTGTTTAATGAAAATGCGTGTTGTCTAGTGCTTTGAGATGTATCAAAATAAGGTCAACAAAAAAGTCCGTGATGGTATATGTCTATCTCTTAAGGATAACCAACAATAACCATTTTTTATCTTTTACATTTTACGGGATTTTTTTTTATCGTATGTTTCCCTTAAAATCATGTAAACTATGTTATTATGTCATAATCTAAAGAAATAATAATATTTTATAGTGACATATCCACTATAAAATACCAAAAAGTAGCAATGTAATTCGTTACGCGCGAATCAGGTGTTATAAGGTCAAAGGTCGGTGCACCCCGCGTATTTGATAAATAGTGCTTCTCTGGATGTCTTTAAGAGAAAATGGCAGTATGTACGTGTATATGTACAAGTCCTTAAGTGTTAAGTTTTTCAAATGTACATACAGTAAAGAATAAATATTTTTAAGTACAGTACTTACGTACATTAATATAATACCTACTTTTTACTTGTATCTATTGTTATCAAAATTAAATTATAAGTTCTTAACTTGACCACGACTATGTGACCCTCTCTTGGCGCCAAAACGAGTGAAAAAATGAACAGCATACGACGACGACGCAGTACCTATAGAGTGGAGCAACTGCTTATTCAGTTTTATTCAACTATTTAGTCCCTCCACCGTTACAATGAATGGAGGCGGATATTACAATGTACGTAGCATTGCGAATATAAAATATCTAGATTAGGTATAATAAATTCATAATTCATAGGCCGTTACGGTATCAGAGCCAAAGTCTTCTTTCTTTGTTTATGTACTGTTAGATGCGACGGCGACTTTGTTTTTATATTACTATGTAATGATTGATATACCTAAAATAAATAAAATATCTGAGGTTTGGACAAAAATTCAAAAGGTACTTAATTTTTAAAAAGTATTTTGAAAATACCTATTTTGCATTTAGTATTTGAAATACAAAACACAAAACTATTTTTGTTTTTAGAGTGACATTTCTATGAATTCACTGTCGATAGCGAGCGGTGCGATGGAAAAAGATAACCGTTTATAAAAATATAATAAATAACCCTGGACAATTAACACAGACTGATACTGAACTGATATAAATAGATATTTTTATTTTGTAAATACATATATAATATATAAAACACCCAGACCGATGAAAACAATCGATGACCGATGAGTACAAATGTTTGCATCGTGCGAGAAATCGAACCCGCGACCATCGGATGTAAAGCGGTGTGACCACCGAGGCAGTCGAAATATATAAATAATCTTATGAATTTAATTTATTCTAATTTGTTTATGTGCGCGGGGTGCGGTGTACGGTGCTCCCCCCTGCCTCCACCGTTGCTGGAGCTTGCATGTATGGAGCATTGCGAATATAAAATATGTAGATTAGTAAATTCATAATTGATAGACCGTTACGGTATCTATATATATTCGGATTAAAATAAGTATCGCAGTAAGGACCAGTATATAAAGTGATCAACACAATTAACTGATTTTTGAAATATATATACAGAGCCAAAAAGTCTTTGTGTATTCAAAAAATATCTAATTTGTTTGTGTGCGCGGGGTGCGGTGTACGGTGCAGGGGGACCCTGCCTCCACCGTTGCTGGAGCTTGCATGTATGGAGCATTGCGAATATAAAATATCTACATTAGTAAATTAATAAAGTCATAATTGATAGACCGTTACGGTATCTATATATATTCGGATGAAAGTAAGTATCGCAGTAAGGACGAGTATATAAAGTGATCAACATAATTAATTGATTTTTGGAATATATTCAGAGCCAAAAAGTCTTTGTGTATACCAAAAATTTAGCCGTTCGGAGCCATTCAGTCACGAATTATTAGTAAAAAAAGTGTCGAGTATATCGTACTATCGACGAATATATATGGCCACATCGCAAAATAGAATGCGACGTTGCCATACCGCCTGAGATATACGCGATAGGGGTCAAGTTATTCAGTGCAAAAGGTGGAATCAGCAAGTGTGTAGGTTGTGGCGTGATCAACAAAGTGCCCAAAGAGGTGTTTATATATATATATATATATACAGTAAATATACATTATATATACAGTATTTTGGTAATACAATTAAATTACAAAGTTCAAGCTTTTAGTATAACAACTATTTTAAAGACTCTAATATAGTAGAAAAATATATATAACATACTGTTATACACTTTCTTAAATGGGGTAAGTTCTTGCTACCTTAACTCACTCTTTAGACCGAAACACGTCTTAATGCCCAATTGACACTCAGCCCGAGTGGCCGGGGAAGTGAGTACGGAAGTGAGCAGCGCGAGAGTGGAAACACTTCCCATGGCATTGGCGCTGCCACATGCGCTGCCCGGCGCTCCCTTGATTGTCGATTTTTCATGCGCGAGTCAAAGGACTGGCAGCGCGAGTGGCAGCGTGTTTTTAAATTCAACTCTCTTGCTCAGTTGTCGCCAGGCAATATTTCCGGCAGCGCGAGTGGCAGGGGAAGCGGCTGAATGTAAACGTAGCATTACACATATAGCAAGCTACATAGCAACTGATAGAAGATCCCACGGGTACGACTTCCTATAATGTATAAGTATAATTAATACAAACCTAGAAATAGTAATAACTGCTGCGTATACTCGTACGTATGTTTACAAATTCATGACACTACGCAAACCATTAAGAACTGTGTTGAAGATTATAACGTCAAAAGGAAATTAGTTAAAGGATTTAGTCGTTAAATATACATAGCTTTTGTAATTTCATTAACAATTATAATACATAGTATATGATAACATAATAATTGCAATACACAAGATAAAGAATGTGGTTTGTTACAATTATAGCTCAACTCAAGTAAACAAATGAATAAACAATATAAAATATAAAAGTAAACCAATGTTAGCTAATAAATTGAGTTTTTTTTTTTCATTCATTGTGTGTTCTTATTTTGTAAAATAAATATATTTTGAGAATTTGGTGCATTTAGAATATGTGAACTGTATTAAATTCTTTTTTTGGTAAAAAAAAAGAAAACTGTAAACTGAAACTTATGATTAAAAACATAAAAAAAATATTTCATAATTTATATATAAACAACTTTATATACCTATCTATAAAACTTTGTTTTTAGTGTTCATTTAGAATAATATATAAATTAGAATAAAAAATAATATTTAGTTTTTAAAGTAATAGCTCTTTCTAGCAGTATAAAGATCTCAAATTTTTTCTAACTATGCCTAAGTTACTAAGTGATAAATTAGCATTATTAGCATTCTAAGAAAGCAATATTTTAAATTCAGTCCTGTACTTTCCGAGTTTTTTCCTCGCAAACAAACAAATTTACAAATTTTTCCGTTTTGTAATATGGGTAGATACGCAAAATATGTTTTGTCCATTGTATACACATTACAATTTATATGTATGTATGTCTATTCTATTAGATATTTTATTTTATGTTCAGATAGTGATTTTCATGCATGCATGTGTCTATATGGAATAACAGGACCATATTACGTGCTCAGGTGTTGGCAGTCAAACGGTGGCACGGAACTGGCAGTCCGCCAACTCACCAATGGATAAACAATATTTTTTTAATCCAGTTTCGAAGTTTAGTATTTAATACTTTGTATTTTTTTAAGAAATTGCATTGGTGAACTTATGGTCTGAAATTGTTGGAAAAAAGTAATCTTCGTTTTGTATATATGAGCAGCGTCATGGGAAGGAGAATGTACATTAGAATTGCCAATCATCCTGTTTTCCCGGGACTTGTCCTAGTTTTTGTAGTATCCTGGGACGTCCTAATTAGTTTTTAAGTAAGATCCCGAGTTTATACATGTTCAAAATTCGATATTATCTTCTAAATAAAAAAAGTATATATTCGAATATTTTCATTAAAAATTACTTGATTATTTTAATTACTTGCATTTCATTTCCATTACCGCTCCACTACTCCACATTCCACTGTTCCTGCGTCTTGTTTTTAAACCGAATTGTCCTGGATTTACCAAATTCAAATTGTGGTTTTTTTTATTTTGGATTGGCGATCCTAGAATTCACTGTAATGATAAATCGTGATATTTATAATATGTTGACATTCCTGTAGGCGGAGGTTGTTTTTTTTATTTATTTCTTTTCACAAACATGCAAGGCAATAAATACAACTAGTTTCTGATAATACATTGCATTTGTTATACTTCTATTCACAGTAATTTAGTGCCGCAAAGGAATACTGCAAAGAAATCTGCTTTGAGGCAAAATTTGGTTAGATAGAAGTGCCGATATAGACGTCTCTGTATGAAATCTCTCTGGTGTATTAGTCAATATTTTCAAAGCAATCAAATACATTTACTGAATATGTCAATGACATCCTTCAAAGCTGTTGTTCATTACACTGAGATTACTGTTCGAGTGCGTTGGTATATGATTTTCAATTTCCTATCTTGAAATTGCTTTTGAACGTACTTCAAAAAGGAATTTTGAATTAAGAACACTTCTGTTCTAACTTTGAATGAATTTTTATATGTTTCATATTCTATATATTAAAAAAAAGTTATGAATATATTATGCAATATTTCTCACTCGGTTTTGATAAACTTTCTATTGAAAATTAGTCTCCTGTTGAGCTCAAGTAATTTTGTTCTTATTTATGTAAAATATTTACGTAATTTGGGAAAGAATTTCGTGTTGCAACAAATATATTCAAAAAAATATTCTAAATTAAAATGATTTATAATTAGAATATAAAAATACACCTACATTATGATATCTTAAGATTATTCTTCTTGATTTTTTCCGCAGTTCAACCATATCTCTCTGTAGACAATTAAAGTACTTTGCTTACTTGCTTGTGCTTTAAATCTTTACTTACTACGCGGAAGCTGTCTGTTCACTTGGATATTTTAAACTACGTGACAGATTTTAATGCAGTTTTTAGCAGTAGATAGAGTGATTCAAAAGGTAGATTTATATGTGTAATACATACGTGCATTAGTGCAAACTCGGGCGGGTAGGTAGTAATTGATAAAATCAAAAATATTGATAATAGTTTATATGTATTTAAAAAATTACAATTTATGAAGTCGTTGCGTGTCTCAGTAATATAAACTAATATAAAAAAAGAATTTAATCGTAGTAATTTCTTCCCATAGATTAATTTATAGAAAAGCAACAAGCCACCTGTTGCCTAAGAGATTCCTGACTTTTGATGAATTAGGTCTGTATTCTGAACATCAACTTTATGAATTCAAGAGTCATTTATTATTATTGTTGTTATGTTTTTTTTTTGTTATATTGAATTTTATTTATTTTATTTAGTTTATATTTATAGGACTTGTTAAACAAATCTTATAAAAAAGGAATCAAAAAAGGATTTTTTTTTTTATAACAGATTAATCTGTTCTGTTTATATGTTGCATTTTGTTTATGTTTATAATTTTGCACCGCCAACAATTATTCTCTGCACCACCTATGGTTGACTGGTAGAAAATGCCGCATGGTGTAAAGACCGCCAAATGTACTATACTATATATTATATTGTGTGCATTAAAGTTAAATAAATAAATTAATGGAGGTACAGGATAAGAGGCATGATATCTTAGTCCTCTGGGAACATCACATGAGTGGTATCACGGGTGTCACGTGATGTCCGTAGTACTTTACATGTATATAGGTGATGGTTATGGCTTACCATCTGTTGGTGGCAGATCTCTTTTTATAGCTGTTTCTTATTTTAAACCATATATTTTTTTATTTACAATTTTTGACCATATATTTTACTACAAGATTGGTAACTAATTTATTTATTTTACCCTACATTCATTGCCGTTGCCAGCCATATTACCATCATTGGGTAATAGCTTAACATTTCATTGGTATTACGTAAAAAATAGGTAAAATCATAAGGGCAGTGACAACTAAGTAGGTATGTTAATAATATTATATATACATATATACCTATATAATATACTCATTAAATACTTTTTTTTCTATTTTCTAAATACGTACATAGAAAATACTCAGACTGATACAAACAATCGTACTCAATACAAATGTCTGTACTGTGCGAGGAATCGAACCCGCGACCATCGGAAGTAGAGCGGTGTGCTAAACCGCTAGACCAGGGCCACATAATCTAATAACAGCTTATAATTACGTAGTATTTGATTTTAATATGTAAAATGGAAATAAAATGCGTATTTTAACGTTTGCGAAGTCGATTTTTACAAACGGATGTTAGCACGTAAATGTGTACGCATTCATTATAGGGCCTGACCCGCGCGTGACATTGCATAATGTTTGGATGGTCGCTGATCATTTGTTATTTTGTATGTTGAGCTATTAAACGAGAGTACCTTTATAGACGACCGCGTAACTCCGTCTGTATTACACTTATTATACTTCGCTCATTTTAGGTAATTATAGCTGATCTGCGCACAGCCTATATCTTATTTTGATATATAATCTATATTACTGTGAAGTGTCATCAAAACCCATTCAGTAGTTTTGCCGTGAAAGAGTAATATACATCCATACTCACAAACTTTTTCGTTTATAATATTAGTAGGCTAATGGAATGACATATATAATATGTAAGAAATGAAGAAGTATTACACAGGTTTAAAGAAAAAGGTAGAGATTTAATACAATAGAAAATAGAAGACTGCTAGCTGAAGGGAGTTGTGTACCGTCGTTACTGTGGCATATTACCATAGTGATACACAATATCTATATTAATATTTTATTTTAAGTTTTATTATTTACCTATTAACCTATTTTAGTCCTTATGGTATATATAATATGGGCCAATATTATTATACAATAATATTATGTTGCCTGGAATCATTCATTTTTCGTTCACAATTTAAGAGCGATACTCGTGACGGAAGAATACACTAATTCTACTTAAAAGATATTTAACTGCCGTTATATAAACTGCGATATTATTGAACTTTATTTATATAACAGTAAGATCATATGTAAATCATAAGCTGATCTCACTACAGGGAATAATAATACCCATTCGCTACACTAGTACAACCCTCCATTTACCACTGAAACTCAACATTTCTTTGTTCACAACAATCGCCAACTTTATGGCCCTCACGATGACAGTGCATTACAATATCTAAATATTTATTAATAAATAGGTTTATATTTGTTTATTTGTGAAGCTAAGCTATTTTCGACATGAACGGACTATAAATAGCTTTTATTTTTAAATGAATCTTTAAATATAATACAAACATATTGAATAAATATACAATTGTTTCGTACAATTTATTAATATAAATAAACAGATCCATATTAGAAATAGAGTTTTACCAATAACTTCTAAACAAATGTTTTTAATACAATAAATTTTATTACATTTTGTATGAAATGTTTTTTTATTTATTGACCTGTACAAAGATTTTTTTAAACTTTCGTGTTAATGTTACAGGACATATAATTCTTTTTATTAATCTCTTTCGACGTTTCAACTAGGTTGAACTAGTCTTGGTCATACGCTGACTTAGAAATAAGTTTATACAAGCTTCGGTCAATAATTGTACGGATTCTGTGAGTCACGATAGTTCGTTGGACAATCTAGTGACGGTAGTTGAAAATACTGATGACACCCACTAACATTGACATCGCTGTACTTCAGTTGACTGTTTAGTCGTGAAATGATAACTTTTAAAAAAATGTATAGATTTTATTATCTATATGTATAAACTTGTTACGGAAGGACTATATTAAGGCTGGTTTAAAATGAGACACATTCCTAGGTCAGGTAAAATAAGTGTAATCAGCTCGGTAGCAAAAATATAAAGACAATGAATATGGCATAAGAAAACAAACGGTATATAAAAACAGACCGTCAAAATATAAAAATCAAATATGTATAAAAAACATAAAAACTATCAATAAGTTTGCCATCGGCAATAATACTAATGAAGCAAAAACTTTGTATCCCTTTTTACGGAAGCTGTGTGTACAGAGGAGTATAAAATTTCGCACACTTAGAGTTTATATAAATAATATTATCAGAATGTCAATGTATTTTTTTTAATTATGCATAAATATACATTTAGTCAAGAAACGTTACATATACTACAATAGAGTTGACACTATTATGTTATATTATGGTTGACAGAGGCGTATCTACATATTTTGTGTATTCAAATTGAGAAGAAATTGAGTCAAATTGAGAATAGACTAATATTGTTTCTCTTTAATATTATTTGTCTATAGTCTTACTGAATATTAAATTAATTATAGTCGAATTTCGACTACTGGGCGACTAGTAGTAATGAATAAATAGATAAGATTTGAAATATAATATAAATATAAACTACAACAAAGTCAACAATACAACAAATAAAGACAACGATTCATCTTGATCCATTATTGTTTGGAAAACTGAAGAAAAACAAAGGGAGTGATGTCAAGTAACCCAGTAATAACTTATAGCTGTATTAATTCAATCTGCCAATAAAGGGGGATACCGGATAGGTAATGGTCTTGAATAAGAAAACAGAACTATAAACATTATATTTTATCACTAGATTTACTATATTGAGGGGGAAACTGACCAATTCTATAATAGAAAATGTATTTGGGGTGTAACCAGTGTAGTGCAGTTGTGGAGTATTGGTCTTTAGACAGGTGACAGTTTCAAAATTCGAGTTAGCCATATAAATAACAGCAACGGCAAAGAATATTACCCCCTACGATCGATCCCCCGTCCAAATCAAACGGGGATCGAAATTACGACGGCCTGTGCCGAGGTTCGAACCCCTAGCTGTGCCCTTAGACTAAAGTCGTATCCGTCAGGCGGGAGCTGATCTTCAGCCGCTCCATAAGTCTTTCCGCGAGTTTGGAGTGCCATCTGCACACTCCCCCTATCGTTTGGTGAAGCTGTAAAGGCCAGCTGCGGCCAACAGCATGAGAGTTGTCCGAAAAAAAAACACTGAATATTGTTATCATTTATTAATACATATATTTATTATCACACTGCTTTACATCCGATGGTCGCGGGTTCGATTCCTCCCACGGCACAAACACTTGTATTCATGAGTATGATTGTTTGTATCGGTCTGGGTGTTTTCTATGTGTAATATGTATGTATTTACGAAAAAAAAAACTATATAGTTGTATCAGTTATCTAGTACCCATAGCACAAGCTTTAGCTAGCTTAAATTGGGTCTAGATGGCGCTGTGTGAATTGTCCTGAGATTATTATTATTATTTATATATTTTTTTTCCAAAAATTCTCATCTATCCCCTATTATTATTATTATTATTACAGCCAGATGTCCTGAAAGTACTCATAAGAATGATTGTTTACATTGGTCTTGGTCTGCCATATATATTATTGTTGTATGTGTTTACAAAAAAATGTATCTACGCATTTATATCGGTTGTCTAGTACCCACACAATCTCTACTTAGCTTAGGACTAGATGGCGCTGTGTGAATTATCCTGATATACCATTATTATTCGTTAATTAAGCACCTTCCTATATAACCTATCGAGATCGGTCAAGATAAAGCAGTGAACTTTGAGAATCATATCTTCAAATTCCGTGACGTCACACGTTACCGTAGTGCTGTTTACGTATGTAGGCGATGTTTTTTTTTAATGGATGATAATGGAATGATGCACCCGCCTGCGCTAACGGTTGACGCTGTCGGGGCATCAGTGGAGAATGATATGATGAACATAAAGTCAGGTCAGTTAGGCCAGGTTTCCAGGGGATTGTTAGGGCAATCCGAAGCTCGCCGGGGAGGTTTTAGGGTCTGGAGGTGGCGTGCAGACACTGTTCCCTGCACGCCTAGATGGAGGTCCCTTCGATGGGAACCATGCCGGTGGTCTTGGTGAATGCTTGCGTATCCCATGGCTACGGCGATCATGTCGAGGAGGAACAGTCGTCAGGTTTTTAGCAGGTAGGAGTCCGGCAGTATCCATTCGTCCCTAAGCGGATGGTTCTCCATAATGGATTTTCCTGACGTGAAAAAAAAAAAAAAAGGTTTCCAGGGGATCCGCGAGAAGGTCAACCTGACATGGTACATTGTTAGCAATGGGATCATCAGTCCACATTACTAACAATCCCCCCAATAGGTGATAGTTGCCAATTATTATTATATGGTCAGTGACATAGACCCTGACATTCGATAGCTTGTTTATTATTACAATTACATACAAAAAACGGGTATGACACATTGATGGGAAAAAAGTATCCATACAGACGAAACCGTACAAAGTCCAACTTGGTAAAATTAAACGACCAATACTCTATGATACTATTAAAAAGGGAGAAAAGAAATGTGTAGATTCCCGAATTTTCAGGTGTATACACGTATAAAGGAAAGAAAGCAATTTTGTTAATACATTATGAAATAGTACAAACAGTTGACCAAGGATATACCGTACAGTCGAGAACGCTTACTCTGTTTTTTTTATATTATTGGTGAATAGTATTGACGGCCTCGGTGATCTAACGGTTTAGCACACCGTCTAACTTCCGATGGTCGTGGGTTCGATTCCTCGCGAGACACAAACATTTGTATGCATGAGTATGATTATATTGGTCTGGGTGTATTCTATGTATAATATGTATGTATTTACGAAAAAAAAGTGTATTTATTTCAGTCATCTAGTACTTATAACACATGCTTTAACTAGCTTAGCTTGAGATTAGTATAAGAAATATTAATAATAATATTTTTAATGACTTGGCCTTGTCCGGCTTTGTTCGGTGCTCATAACTGATATTTTCTTCTTTGTGTTCTTTCCAATATTTCCATTCGTTCGAATAGTAGTATTACTATTACTAGACCTTCTACAAAGTATAAGAAAATAGTAAAACTGAAAATGAATGAAATCGGTTAAGTCATTCCTGAATTATGACGTAACAAGTGAAATAGGTATTGAATTTTATATTCTAGATCAAATAAAAGTAATAATAATAATAGTTTTAAAGATTTTATATTTGAAAGTTCAGTTTATTTTTGTTCAAAATCTACCCGGTATCATCGTAAGCACAGATTATTATATTAGAGTCCGTTAGTTTGTGTTCCCGCGCTTTGCCTTCCCCTCCCTCACCTAGTAACAAACGGACTGTACATCGGCCTTGACGCGCGCGCGCATTGTGTTGTGAATTAAAATAAATTAGAACTGTGTTAAACCTACTGTGAAACCTACTGTGAAGCTGGAAAGCTAGCGAAGATACCTTCGAGACCCTGAAGCCCAAAAAATCCGCAGAACCATAAAGGTAAATGACTGACGCTTCCCTAACATTTTGGTAGCAGAGTAGTTTCCCAAACAATTTTTATTTATTCCAAGACGAATTTCGATCTTACTGACCGCAAAAACATTGAGTCAATTTAAATTAAATTACCAAGAACTAACCAACTTTAACCCAAATTTGGTATTAATAATATTAACGCAGTAGTGAGCTGCACATAGCCTCATCTGATCCCAAGCTAAGCACAGCTTAATTTATGGGCACGAGACAACAGATACAAACACATAAATGGGCACATATATATTTTTAAATAAATGCATAATACACATAGAAAACACTCAGATCGATACAAATAATTACTACTTTAGGATACTATTTTTTTGCATCATCGTCGTCATGACCGTTGTAATCAATGTTGGATTTCAATAATCAAAATCCGGTGCAATTTCCACAACATCAAGTCATAAAACATATAGGATATTTTAGGCGCGTATGAACGTCATGTGTTTAAGTATTTATTCTTCCCTACCGCCAGTTGATAATACTTCCGTCGGTCGTAGAAATATGTATATATATACCTAAAAAACGCAGGTGTCGTACAAAATAAAACTAATATAAAATTAAGTGGGCCGAAACTGGTATAATCCGGTTACAAGTACGTGTGAACGTTGGCAGGGTGGCGTCATTAGTAAGGGATAATCCTATTGATTCACACAGCCCGCCACGTAAGGTTTCCGTATCGGTTTCACTGTATAGTTGTATTTAGAATATATTTTGATTAATTGCTTCCCATTTGCTCTAGTAAGGGAGCTGTTTGAACGAAATCGTCGCTTTGAAGTTCCGACTGTTTTTTTTACATAATCAGGTTTGCTTTGTATAGATGGTCATGTTTTGTGAGCATTATATGTATGTACATCACATTAAAATATACAACGCTTAACTACATATAAAAGAATATTTTGAGAATTAGACTTTAATGCTTTAAATTTTAGGTTGATTTTTCTAAATCATATTATATTTTATCGTAATGTACTTTATTATTTGGCACGTCATATACAGCCTACGGTGCTATGGAATAATGCACCTTAAAATATTGAAAAGAATAATTAGAAATAGACAATATTTTATTTCATCTTTATATTACTATATTAGTGAAAGTCCACTAATATTGTACCCACTTACTACGACCCACCTTGACTTCGTACAAGTGCAATTATTGTAGAGATTGTTAATTTTTTGAACACACCAATAGTTACAACGCAAGGTCATTGTGCATTATGACACTTGATTTTTAAATTTGCAATATTTATTTTTATAAACTGTATCCAGTTATGTACACCATATGTCGCTTAAAACTATTTCTATAGCCTAAATAATTTTCATTTATTCATTACAAACGAACATACTAAAACGTTTCCTCTTTACAATATTTAATATAGGTACATGGAATGTCGTGAACTAGGGAAGCGGGGTTGTTCCACTTTTCACAACCAATATTTCCTCCCCGATATAGCAGCGACATTTTGTTTTGATTCACGCTGTAAGAATAAATGGAATGCAGTACCAATATTATTGCATATTATCTGTGTAATAGACAGCCCGGTCCTGACCGCATGGGATCGACATGGCCACTTACATAACTCCTCGACAAACTTGACGCCCCTCGAGGCACCGGCGACCTACTGAGGGGACAAGTTTGATTGATTTCACGAAAGAACGACCAACTATTTATAGTTGGGATGTATTTATTTTCCAGGAATAGATGTTCAGGTTTTTTCGTCTAATATTATAATGTTGATCGGTATATTAACGACCTTGGTGGTCTAGTATATGTAGACGCATTTCTTCCGTTGGTAGCGGGAACTATTCCACGCACGGTACACACATTTATATTCATGAGTATGATTGTTTGTATTGTTCTAGATGTGTTCTATATATTTTATTTATGTATACATTTACAAAAAGAAAAATTTACTAAAGTGATTCTATTTCTCTAGTAGGTACCCATTACACAGACTTTGCTTGCTTTAGGACTAGATGACGTTTGCATGAATTGTCCGCAATATTAGTATAAATTAAAGCAATGTTTGTGCTCTTGGTATATTTTTTGCACATTAACACTATACATAACAAAATGCAAAGTCACAAAAATATGTAATATGTATTAAAAAAGGTATGTCGCAAAACAAACAACTATAATAATATAAATAAATATAGTTGTTATATATATATTTATTTTACTACAATTTATATTTCCGATAATAATTATAATATTATGGAATATCTCTTATACGCTTTTGATAAAATATTTCAATTATTTTATATGCTTAGAAATATTTATAAATATAAAATATTATAAGCATTAAAATAATTGGTTAAGAAAGTTTATATTCTATTTAAAACTCAGATATTAACTATTATCCTTTACCTTTACATTATATATAATAAGTTGTTTTTTAATATATTACTCTTGACTGAATCTATAATTGACTATATATATCTATAACTAATTAAAAGTGTATCTTTTAATTTAATTCTACAATAAATTTAAATGCTTTTATACTGTTATTTGAGAGCCAGTGACAAATTTGTACTAATTATAGTACACGTACGTAGTAATAACAATCAGTTTATGACTACGTTTGAGAGCAATATAACGTCTAAATGAGCAATATATTTGAATATTCCTTTAATAAACCTGCAACAGAAGTTCTTAGCAGGAACAAGAACCCACATAATTACGCGCAGGCTTAGAATTCACTAATTACGGCCTTACTCGCTATTGTTTAGAGTACACAATTTATTTTAACAAGATATTTGATACGTCATTGGAAAATGAAATAAATAATCCACTGTTATCTAAATTGTTGCAAGATGTAAATAGGTATATGTTGTCTTGATTTCTTATTATGACATTCAAATTACACATTTATTAACTTTTGTATAAAATTACTGAAAACTTTTGTATTTTTGAATACAAATTCTTCTCATATCGTATTGTAATATTTGTTAAATAATTGTATTTTAACCAACAACAATAATCCTATTAATATTTTTAATGTAGCACATATGCTTAAATGACTAGACGGATTTAAATGTAACTCAGCAGATAAATAGATAATATCTAAGAGGGACAGTGGAATATAAGTGGATAAGATAATATAAGTGTTATACTTAATCTACTTTATGATACGTTACAATTTTAGAGAAAATTATTAAACACTAACTGTGTAACATAATATTATATTTTAATATTATAGTATTAAGAAAAACATTTAAATTTGATATAATTACACAGTAGAATAACCAATATCAAAAAATATTATTACAATACATTTTTAATATTTATCTGTCTGCATTAACAAATTACAAAATACAATGCAATACAACTAAAACATACATCATACAAACAAGAATATCCCCAATAGCTTTCTAGATGTCTGCTAAAAAACGGCCAAAAACATTTGTAGGACTGAGTTAAAATATCCGGCCACGGGCGGAGAAAAGTAAATGACGGCCGAGTAATAATAAAAATGTGTGTGTGGAACACAATGGGTGTGCTCCTTCAATTTGGAGCGACCCTCCATTGAATAAACCACTGCTCCCTCTCTCATTATTGGAAC
>NW_026712933.1:0-78271 GCF_030625045.1 Achroia grisella
GCCTCGGCCAACTTCTTGGCGGCAGCCACAGGGCACCGCACCCACACGGAGCCCGTACCCTGGGGTGCGCCGGATTTCAACTTTCACCGAGGACTCCAGGCAACCCCCCTCGCGCATAATGGCGACTACCACGTCAGCCACCAGTGTCGAGTCGTCCAGGTCTCCGATTCTCAGTTCGGCCGACTTAACTGGCCTGGAGACCCGGACGACGTCCTCGGGCAGGACCTCCTCGATCCTGGCGGCTAACGCGTCCGCCGCCTCTCCTGTGTTGGCACCGGGTATTTCCAAAATACGGGCTCCGGTCCTTCCCACGCGGAACCTCAGGTCGGTGATACCAAGCTGGGCCAAGGATATCTTGGCCTTCGCCTCGGTGAGCACCGACCCGTAGGTGACACCCCTCTCCTCGGCTCCCGACGTCATGGTCAGAACGACCGCCGATGAGCGAGGGGAGCGCGCTTTTACTTTCCGCGCGGAAGGCTTCCGCTGCGGTTCTTCCTTGCGGCCGCCGCTTGGCGCCTTCGATGGTCGCGCCTTGGTGGGACCCTCCTGGCTTGCGCCAGCACCCTTGCGCTTCCCGCGCCTCACAACCGTTGCCCAGCTCTCCTTGTTGTTTGAGGTCGACGGTTGAGAGGCTCCTCCTACGCTGGGTTTCCCGTTCTGCGAGGACCCCACCAGCCACCGTGCCGGATGATCCGGCGGCGGGCGTACTCTTCTCGGCCTTTGATGGCCGCTGACGCTTCACCGAGATCCGCTCCTCCATCTCGGCGAAGCGGATGTTCATGATCTCGCCCACTCGCCGGATGATCCGGTCTTCGGCGTGCTCGATAGGGTCACGGTCTGGCTTCCGCAGTCGTTCCGTGATCACCCTCGATGGCATTCCTCGCCTCCTCGCTCAACCTGGACTTCACGCAGGGTGGGCGGTCCAGAGCATTCGCCTCTTCAGCTCCTCGCGGCGTCTGCTCTCCTGCCTCCCGCCTCAAGCCTCATCTCTCGCAAAGCCTTCCTCGGCCAGGTTGGTGGAGGAGCGCGCCGATTTGCGGAGGGCGAGGTCTATCCGCCAATGCCTCGTCCAGTGCTGACTCTCCTTCGCGTGCGCAAGGTCTTCTCAGTTGTCTGAGAGGCGACTTCTGACCGTCCTCTCCGACCTCCGACGCCGACCGAATGGCGGCGATGGAGTCTTTATCGCCTTGACGATAGTGCCCTTCAGGTTCCGGACACCCTCAAGCGGCAAGAACCTGGAGGGCACTCTCCTCAATCGGAGCGCCTAGCTCGTCAGGCCCATCTGTCCCTCGGCGCGCACCTCTCCGCCGCCAAATGTTCCACGGGTGGCAGTCGCCGGACGGAGACGGATCTGGAGGAACCATTTGACGCCGATCCCTCTGCATTCGGGCGGTTCTCGCCCCTTTCCTTCTCTGTGATGGGCTCCATAGCCCCTTCTGTCTGCGTGGCGACCAGATCGACGTCGTCGTCGGAGTCCAGGTCTTGCGGCCTCTCGACGACGCGCCTCTTTCGCGAACCTTTTGGGCGAGGTCTCACCCTCAAGCACTGTTTGAGGACATCGGACGCCGAACTCGGAGTCCATGTTGGCCACGTGAACCTCAGATATGTCCGCCACGTCGACATATCGCCTTCTCTCTCTCCCACTCCCTCCTGCGACTGAGCGTGTCCCCCCAGAAGACGCGGGACAGTCCACCCCCAGCTGATCTTGCGGTTTATGGCAGAGCGACCGGTACCTCCCCTGGGGTATATTATTTTTCCGTTCAGCCATTTCCATTTTTTTCCTTTTTACGGTGTGGTCCCGATCTCCCGCCAACATCGACGAAAAAGAAACAGCGAAAAAGAAAAAAAAAAAAAAAGACAGAAAGACAAAAGACAGAGAAAAAGATAGACAAAAACCGGCAAACTAAACCAAAAATAAATTAAAACAAAACAAAAAGAAGTAAACCCAAACAAAACAAAGAAGAAGAAACGAACAAAAAACGAAGACTAAAACAAGAAGTTGGGCGGGTTCCTAACTCCGGGATCCTCGACTTTTGTCGAGGCATGGGAATCCGCAACCCGCCCAACCTGCCCCTTGGCCGACATAGTAGCCGTATCGAAGGAACGCACTATCCCCCGGGGGCGTACCAGAACCAAACCATTGCTCGGCCACCGTTCCCCGCGGACGTATCCACGAGGATGGGGAAGCCTCCCAATGGCAGGCCCATACTAGGAGGTTGCCCGACCCACGCCCCCAACGCGACTCCAACCTAACCTAACCTAACCTAACCTAACCCTAACCCCAACCTAACCTAACCTAACCTAACCTAACCTAACCTAACCTAACCTACCTAACCTAACCTAACCTAACCTAACCTAACCAAACCTAACCTAACCTAACCTAACCTAACCTAACCGAACCTAACCTAACCTTTTTTTTTTTTTTAACGAGGGGAAAGGTTTCAGTACCGAAACGTCCGCCTTTATGAAGGGGAGCGGACGAATACTGTGGGACTGGACGAATCCGACCCACCAAAACCCCCGGTGTTCCTCCTTTAAAACCGCGTGAAAGCGCCGTCATGCGGGTCCGCCGTAGCATTCGTCCGCATGCCGGCCGCGGGTCTCCACTGAAGGAGCCGCTCGGATGCGGGCGCGGGGACCACTCCGCGCCCGCCCTCCTCTGACCACTCGCCTCCTTGGAGCTTTGGATGCCCCTACATCCGCCGCCCCGAGTGTCTAGGTTGGGACTTCGGGTGCACGCACCGTCCGCACCCCTCAACGCCGGGCGCAAGAAGGCGGCGGAATAGCAACACAGCCCCGCCCGGTGCCCCGACACGGGTCGGGACTCTCACAGACCACCAACAGCGACCAATTCAGCCGTCAGTGGTCTGGGCCGTACCGTCTTAGGGAACGGTCCACGGCATCACTCACGCATGCAAGGCACCCACAAACATACATACCCCGGGTCGCAAGGCGTTCCCCGGGGTAGTACCTACTCTACTACGAACGCGGTGGATTCACCATCAAATGGGGGGGGCAACACAACTCATCGGGCTTAAAAGCCCGGCGCTCGAAAACCACTACACACCGCTCCGCCGATCGTCCTTGCGGACGCCAGGCAAAGACAGATAAAAAAGTCCCCATCGCCGGAAGGAGGGCACTAAGTGCTCGCCTCCTCCAGCGCCACACAGTCAAGTCCGGGTTCGGCACTCCACACAAACAGTCCCGTGTCCACACACTTGCGGAGCCCACACGGCTCCGCCAAAAGACCCGCCGCATGCCAGTCCTCTCCATAGAACGCAAACCTGTCCCGCGGGACACACCAAGCCCACACGGCTCCGCCAGGTCTCCGCGGTCCCGACGGCGGCGGCGGGGGCCAACACCCGCCGCAAGCCAGTCACACAATTGTACCGCGCGGCGCGACGCCCGGGCGACGCATAAGCGACACCGGGTGCGGCGCGGTCCTCCAAATGGTCCCGCGGGACGCGCCGGCGGTCGGCTCGACTTTGTCCCGCACCGGCGGGGGACGGCCACGCCCGCCGGCGCCACCACACAAGTCCGCCGCGACACACCGACCCGCCGAGCGGCACCAGCGGCCCCGCGGGCACCGAGCAGCCCCGCTGGCCGAGGCGCCACGGAGGCGGTACCCGGCGCGCCGCGACGTCCGTCTCGCATAGCAACAGGGCACTGCCTCACTATTGCTATGGCGACTCACCTCAGTCCGTGTATTGCGCGTACCGAGCCACCCGCCGTTCGCACAATAAGTCCACTCCGGTAGCAACAGGGGCCACCTGCCCGCTGTTGCTATAGTGTCACTGTCACTCACTTCGCACAAAGTCACTTTTTCAGTCACACGGTGTGCCATCTGACAGGGTCACAGACACGACCGCCAAATGACACATCATTTGACCTACTTCCGTGACCTCACTCGCGATGGCGTACGAAACACGGAGAACAAGTCTCGACGTGTTCGCAGCGCGACTCCCGGAGCCGCCAGAGCGGCGCCGGGCCCCGCCGACGGACGCCGGGCGCCCGGAGCGGGCGGCGGCGGCCGCTAACCTAACCTAACTAACCTAACCTAACCCTAACCTAACCTAACCTAACCTAACCTAACCTTTTTTTTTTTTTTTTTCACGTCAGGAAAATCCATCATGGAGAACCATTCCCTTAGGGAAGAATGGATACTGCCGGACTCCTACCTGCTAAAAACCTGACGACTGTTACTCCTCGACATAATCGCCGTGGCCATGGGATACGCAAAGCATTCACCAAGACCACCGGCATGGTTCCCATCGACGGGACCTCCATCTAGGCGTGCAGGGAACAGTCTCTGCACGCCACCTCCAGACCCTAAAACCTCCCCGGCGAGCTTCGGATTGCCCTAACAATCCTCCACCCTAGGGTCAAATATGGAGTCGACCCACCCCACTCCCCACCTGTGGCCTGCGCCGCGGCGCGGGCCTTGGGCGGGCGACACTGCTTTGTGACGCCCACTCTATGGTCGGACTTGCGACCCGCCGCGGCACAGTACCGACAGTTCGGTGATGGCGCGGCGCACCGTGCGGCCTTGTGGCCGGGCTCGCTGCAGCGGAAACATATTCCGCTGCTATCTTGCTCGGCGGTGCAACGCAGGCCCACATGCCCTGTGAGCAAGCAGCGATAGCACCGCTGCGGCCACGGGTCCAAGGACTGCACCCGCGCCACCATCCACCCTATCCTCAGTCGGCCGGCTCGACCAACTTCTTCGCGGCGACCACCGGACACCGCACCCCAGATGGAGCCGTACCCTGCGCGTTGCGTCTAATCTCCCCGGTTTTTCACCGCGGATTCCTTGCACTCCCCTTCGCGTATGACTGCGACCACTACATCGGCTACCGACGCGGAGTCGTCCAGGTCAACGATCCGGAGCTCAGCCGACTTGACTGGTCTCGTGACCCGGACGTCCTCGTGCAGGACCTCCTCAATTTTGGCAGCCAATGCGTCCGCTGCCTCGCCTGTGTTGGTGCCGGGACTCTCTAAGATACGGGCCCCGGTCCTTCCGACTCTGAACCTCAGGTCGGTGATACCGAGCGGGACCAAAGATATTTTGGCCTTCGCCTCGGTGAGCACCGACCTGTAGGTGACGCCCCGCCTCGGCTCCCGGCGTCATGGTCAGGACCACTGCTGATGACCGAGGGGGCGTGCTTTCACCTTCCTCCGTTTGGACCTCTGGGGTTCCTCCGTGTGGCCGCCGCGTGGCCCCTTCGCAGGCTGCGTTTTGGCGGGAGCTGCCTGGCTTGCGCCAGCGCCTTTCCGCTTTCCGCGTCGCACAACCGTCGACCAGCCCTCCGCATTTGTTGCCGAGGTTGACGGCTGTGGGGCGCGTCCGCCACTGGGCTCCCGGGTTGCGGGGCCCTGTTGTTCCCTGGACCGGATGATCCGGCAGTAGGCACACTTTGGGCCTTTGGCGGCCGTCCCCCGTTGCGCCGAGATTCGCTCTCCCAGCTCGGCGACAGCGGCTCTCCATCATCTCGCCTACTCGCCGGATGATCCGGTCTTCGGCGTCCTCTCTTAGAACCCGGGGCGGGGTACACCTCCCGGCGCAGCCGCCGCCGTTCCGCCGACTACGACTGCAGGAAGTTCAGCCGCAGTCTTCAGCCTCTCCACCTCCTGCAGGGCCTTCTGAGGCGCGTCGGTCTAGAGCGTTCAGTTGCTTCAACTCCTCCAGCTTCTGAACGCTCTCCCGCGTTTGCCGTTCCCACCCCTCTCTCTCTGCCTTGAGCAGGCTGCCAGCTCATCGGCCGGCGCGGCGGAAGATTGCGACGCCATGCGTAGCTCCGGAATTTCTTCCGCTCCTCCACGGCCTCTTTTAACATGGCCCTCTTCATCTCCTGTACGGTGTGGAGTTCTGCGCGCAAGTTTTGGACCTCTCTCCTGGGGAGTCCTCTTCGGAGGGCCCGATCTTGCCTTTAGAACGTCCGCCGCCGAACAGATGGAATGACTGCGCTCTTTATCTCCCTGAACAATAGTGCCCTTCAGGTTCCTCGATTTCTTCACTGCTTCGAGTACCTGTTGGGCACTATTCCCTATCTTGGCTCCCAAGCTCATCGGAACCCAAGATGTCCTCCTCGGACGCTCTTATGGCTGCAAGAGCCCCAGACCCGGAGGACTCGGCTTCGGCTTCGGACGCCGAAACCTCTGTCTCCATACGGGATGCAGGTGTGGCCGTTCGCATTCCTCTCTTGAACCTAACCCTAACCTAACCCGGTAACAACCTAACCTAACCTAACCGCCGGAGTCCAACCTAACCCTAACCTAACCTAACCTGGGCGGCGAACCTCGCCGGCCCAACTGTCCTCCGATCTTATGGACAGCCTAACCCTAACCGTTCGAACCTAACCTAACCTAGACCTAACCTAACCTAACCCTGCGCGTCAACCTAACGTCATAACCGTGTCCCCCCCAGAATACGGGACAGTCCTAACCAAACCTAACCCGGTAACCTGAACCTAACCTAACCTAACCTGCGAACCATGGTCCAACCTAACGGGTGTAACCCTCTCCACGAACGAAACGAAAACGAAAACAAAACCTAACAAAGATAGAAAAAACCTAACCAAAAATAAATAAAACCAAAATAAATAAAACCAAAAATAAAAGAAGATTAAAAAACCAAACAATGAAGACGAACAACAACCAAAAATAAAAACGAAGAGAAACCTAGCCGTATCCCGAAGGAACGACCAGAACCAAACCAACCTAACCTAACTTCCCAATGGCAACCTAACTATGAAGTTCGACCCACGCCCCAACCTAACCTAACCTAACCTAACCTAACCTAACCTACCCTAACCTAACCTAACCTAACCTAACCTAACCTAACCTAACCTAACCTAACCTAACCTAACCTAACCTAACCTAACCTAACCTTTTCTAACCTAACCTAACCTAACCAAAACCTAACCTCGCCTGGGGCCTGGCCTGGCCTGGCCTGGCCTGGACTTGCCTCCTAAAAAACCACACTGGTGTACCTACGAGCGCCTATGCCGGAGCCTGGGGATTCCTGCATTCTACCCCAGCCTGGCCGACTGGCCTGGACGGCCTGCCCTGCCTGGCCTAGGGCAGGCCCCATGGCCTGGTTTTGCCTGGTTAGGGCGACCTAACCTACTCCATTGTGGAACCTACACGCGCAACCTCCTGGCCTGGCCTGGCCTGGGGACTGCCTGGCCCTCAAGGCAGTCACCCCGGCCTGGGGGATGGCCTGGCCTGGCCTGGCCTGGCTGGCCTGGCCTGGCCTGGCCTGGGCCTGGCCTGGCCTGGCCTGGCCTGGCCTGGCCTGGCCTGGCCTGGCCTGGCCTGGCCTGGCCTGGCCTGGCCTGGCCTGGCCTGGCCTGGCCTGGCCTGGCCTGGCCTGGCCTGGCCTGGCCTGGCCTGGCCTGGCCTGGCCTGGCCTGGCCTGGCCTGGCCTGGCCTGGCCTGGCCTGGCCTGTCCTGGCCTGGCCTGGCCTGGCCTGGCCTGGCCTGGCCTGGCCTGGCCTGGCCTGGCCTGGCCTGGCCTGGCCTGGCCTGGCCTGGCCTGGCCTGGCCTGGCCATGGCCTGGCCTGGCCTGGCCTGGCCTGGCCTGGCCTGGCCTGGCCTGGCCTGGCCTGGCCTGGCCTGGCCTCTTCCTGGCCTGGCCTGGCCTGGCCTGGCCTGGCCTGCCTGGCCTGGCCTGGCCTGGCCTGGCCTGGCCTGGCCTGGTGGCCTGAGCCTGGCCTGGCCTGGCCTGGCCTGGCCTGGCCTGGCCTGGCCTGGCCTGGCCTGGCCTGGCCTGGCCTGGCCTGGCCTGGCCTGGCCTGGCCTGGCCTGGCCTGGCCTGGGCCTGGCCTGGCCTGGCCTGGCCTGGCCTGGCCTGGCCTGGCCTGGCCTGGCCTGGCCTGGCCTGGCTGGCCTGGCCTGGCCTGGCCTGGCCTGGCCTGGCCTGGCCTGGCCTGGCCTGGCCTGGCCTGGCCTGGCCTGGCCTGGCCTGGCCTGGCCTGGCCTGGCCTGGCCTGGCCTGGCCTCAGAATATACATTGTTACAACGAAGCAATTACATCGCCTTCTAAAGTTGTCTTCGAGATAGGCCCCGATCTGAATTAGGGACGTATTTCAGCGCCTCCCTTATCCAAGGGCTGTATGTGCTTACATCCAACGAGACCGCCAACCATTCTATGGGAAGTGTGATAATGTTCTGATATTGTTCTATTGTTGTTATTGAGAGAGACGGGGGGGGGGGTAGTGTGTGGGTTGTGGTAGAAAGGGGGGGGTGTGGGGGGGTGTGGGGGGGGGCGGGAATGGACACGTCAGCTCGTCAGCTCGCACATGCATAGACTGGCGAATCGGTGAGGTGCCTAGGGCCAAGGCCAGGACGCGGCCGTGGATGCCATCCGGACTCCGGGGCGACGTTCTTTCATTCGTTTCGTTTCGTTTCGTTTCTCGTGATTCGTTTCCGGCGCCGCTGGCCTCTCCATCACTCGTTTCGTTTCGGAACGTCCCCCCAACACCCTCCGTTTCGTTCTGCCATTTCGTTTCGTTTCGTTTCGTTAAGGTCGCCCCCCATGGATCTGTCCAGGGTCTCCAGGAGTTCTTTGGCTGTCTCCTTTCGTTCGTTTCGCATTTCGTTTCGTTTCGTTTTTCGTACGTTTCGTTTCGTTTCGTTTCGTTTCAGTTTCGTTTCGTTTCGTTTCGTTTCGATTCGATTCGATTCGATTCGATTCGATTCGATTCGATTCGATTCGATTCGATTCGATTCGTTTCGTTTCGTTTCGTTTCGACAGAGCCTCGTTTCGTTTCGTTTCGTCGTTTCGTTTCGAACCCAGGTGGACGTTTCGTCCATCAGCACGTCTTTATCTAGACGTTTTCGTTCGTTTCGTTCCGGCACCGTTTCGTTTCGTTCGTTTTCGTTTCGTTCGTTTCAGCGGCCCCCACTTCATAAATTACTATTATCTATGCAGATATATAAAGCTGCATTACGGTGACTCACTCACTGATTGACATAGTTGTTCTCCCAGAAGGAGCGTCCAGGGGGGTCGAGGACCATGTATGGCACTGAAGTTCCTTTGGCTAGGGTGACCACGAGCCCGTCCATGAAATTCCGAATTTGGGAAAATCGTTCGGAGAGATGCATGTCCCGACAAAGATGGCGGCTAACTTTTACAGTTTCCGCCGAATCTGACGATCGATTCCGTTCAAAGAGTGATTTGGCGCGATCTCGGCGGGACCCAGAATATGGCGGCGTAAAAGACAAAAAAAAAAAAGTGGTTAAAATCCAAGATGGCTGCCATTATTAACCGGTGTCCAAAAATTGCCAAAAACTGGTTGAAAATTTTTTAGGGTTTCAAAAACCGAAATTCCCAGGGTAGTTGTGGGGGTGCTGGCGACACCGGTTGTGGGGCATAGGAAAGTCGAAGGACCCGGCCTCTAGGGAAAATTATGAAATTTCGAAAATCCACAGATGGCCGCCGAGTTGCGGCCGTGTGAATTTGACCGCGGCCTAAAAATCCGGATAATTTTCAAAGTAATTTTTTAGATATAGGGCAACCCTGCAGCAGGCAAAGCTTCTATGGGGCGATGATGGGTCGTCCGGGAACACGTATTGACCAGCGCGTAAAAAGAATTCCCGAATTTGGGGTAATTTGGGAGAAATGGTCCAAAAAGTGGGAAAATTTTTTTTTCGACATTTTTGACAAAAGAGGCATCAAGGCCTATCGAGGCGATCCCCTTCGGGTTTTAGGTGGGTTTGTTGGAATTTGCTGGCAACACACATACATGGTTTGACCAAAATAGAAATAGGGGTGTCTCCAAAAACTGAACCTTTTTTTTTTTTTTTTGCGGGGATACTACCGATCCCTATTGTAGGGCATTAGGAGGCCGAAAGACCCGGCCTCTAAAAATTATGAAATTTGAAATCCAAGATGGCAGCAAGCTATGGAATTTGGTTTTCCAAAAATTTTGGCATATTTTCAATCGCGTTTTTGCTGCACATGGCAACCCCGTAGCTAAACGCCACCTACTGACATGGATAAGTCTCAGTAAGAAGATTTGCCAGGGCTAAAAATTTTCCCCGATTTTGGGTTAAATTTGGAGAAAAGTCCCATAAAGTGGGGAAAATTTTTTTCGACATTTTAAATGAAAAAGTCTTGTTGGTCTACCAAAAATCATCCCCTGAAGGGTTTTAGGGGAATTTTGTCAGAATTTGCTGGCAACACCCATACATCATGGGACAAATTTTGCGATTGAGGTCTAGCTTCAAAAACTGATAGCACCGGTCGTCGGGCCTTCCCGCAGTGCACCGTCGGTACCTACGAGGTGTGCTAGCTCAACGCACTGTGCGGTCGTCGGATAGCCGAAGGATTGCCCCGGAGCCATCTAGGGAAAATTATGAAATTTTAGAAATCCAAGATGGCGCTGCCACAGATGGGCAGTTTTGCTTTTCGGAGAAAATTTGGGATATTTTAAATGCCCGTTTTTACGCTCAACTCGGCGCACCCCGCTGCCGCAGAGTCGACTTCTATGGAGAGATGATGTCGAATCGTCTTGACTCAAAGTATTACCTGGTATAGAAACCCGGATTTCTCCAATTTCCGCCAGTAATTTTTGAGATAACGAATTCGCCTTGTAAAAAGTGTCGGACAATAATTTTTGGATACTCAGTTCAAACAAAACCCAAGGTCGGTGAAAATCTGTCAAAAACAATCCCCTATTGATTTTCTTCAGCCGCCGGGTCGATCGTGATGGTATCTGAGCTTGGGGTCGGACACCTCTGCGGCGTTCAGTGCTGCCTTCTTAGAGAATAGTACTAGCTGAGTGGCGGGGGGTCTATACAATGCCGTCTGGAACGAAATGTTTCCGTCACTACTGTCGCCCATACGTCAAAAAGTATTAAAAAGTGAAAAATCTAAGATGGCGGCCGAGTTAGAGTACTTAATATATGTTGACAATTTTAGGGACCGATTAGCAAAATTCAATTTTGGGGTACCGGTTTAGGTGGCGCTTTCCCTTGACCTGGAGTGGACTTTTGCAGAGCGAACCGGGGAACTCTCGATCCGGAATATAACCTGGCTCTAAAAAAATTCCCCGATTTTTGCCCCGCAGATGGTTTCGGAGAAAAATTAAAAAACGTTGGAATTTTTTTTTTTCCTTAAGTTGAACAAAACTGTTATGAGCGTTAGCCTCACAAATCATCCCCACGTAAGTTGTCCTTGACGCTCGATTTTTGTCATTAGTCTCCTGGCAACACCATACATCGATTTTCATACTAAACCTGTACTAAAGCGCGCTCCTTTGTATGTAACCTGGGATCTGTGTATATGTTAAAAGTATTTAAATAGGAAAAATCATTCGGATGGCGTCCTGATTAGGATACTGTATCTATGATGACAATTTTGGCGGCATCCTTGATGTTTTTAAAATTCAGTTTTGAACGCGCACCTATCATCCTTATAACGCCAATTGACTTGTATTGAGGAATGGAAACTCTCGGTGCGATGTTGCAGTCTCTGCTTGTGGAATTCTGCAGCAAACAGTACTAAGAAACTCCAGCAACAGATGTCTCCTTAGCCTGTACAATGTATGGACTGAAATCACCGCGTCGGTCGCGGTGTCACCCGCTTTTGATACGGGTGTCTTCTTAAAGCGATGATTGCTCAACCGCGAGGCGGGCATCAAGAGCGACGATTCTTCTCGATAACACATCGTCCTTTTTATCTCTGATGATAAGCAGGCCGCAATATATGCGTTTTCTGCGACGCTCGCTCCTGGCTTCGCCTGTACCACGCGACTCACCTCACATATTGAGCGCGTGGTCCTCGCTATTTTCATCCCTATCGAGACTTTCCCTTTACGCTCGCAAATTCTAAAATCCCTGTCATCAGTTCAGCCATACTTCCCTCCGAAACATGAGTAACGGTTTTTTTTTCCAGAATACAATTCCCTCGATGGTACTGGTGGGGAGTCCATCCTACGCCAGTACAATCATCACTTTGTTTTCATGCTCATTATTACTGGTTAGTAACGACTTATATGTCCCACTAACCTGTGTTTCCGTCCCTGCCGAAGCATACGCTGCTCAACACTAGACAGGAGTCAGAAAGTTTATCTAGGAGCTTACCTTCTTCCGATGCATCCATCTTAGTGGTTTTCACCAACACTCACTGTACACACAATTAAACTGCGCCGTGAAACAGGTTAAATGTTTACACGGCGTTATCGCAGAGGTGACGTCAAGTGGCGCCGCTAGAAAATGGGCGACGCGCCCCCGGGGTCGGCGGTGCGCGCGGTCCCAGCGGCACACGGAGCAACGAAAACACGTCCGCTCGCCACCGCGTCTCGAACGCGTTCCAACCCTAACCTAACCTAACCTAACCTAACCTAACCTAACCTAACCTAACCTAACCTAACCTAACCTAACCTAACCTAACCTAACCTAACCTAACCTAACCTAACCTAACCTAACCTAACCTAACCTAACCTAACCTAACCTAACCTAACCTAACCTAACCTAACCTAACCTAACCTAACCTAACCTAACCTAACCTAACCTAACCTAACCTAACCTAACCTAACCTAACCTAACCTAACCTAACCTAACCTAACCTAACCTAACCTAACCTAACAACCTAACCTAACCTAACCTAACCTAACCTAACCTAACCTAACCTAACCTAACCTAACCTAACCTAACCTAACCTAACCTAACCTAACCTAACCTAACCTAACCTAACCTAACCTAACCTAACCTAACCTAACCTAACCTAACCTAACCTAACCTAACCTAACCTAACCTAACCTAACCTAACCTAACCTAACCTAACCTAACCTAACCTAACCTAACCTAACCGGAGGTTTAATTTGTTCTCTCGGTATCAAATAGAATTGTTACAACGAAATTACATCGCCTTCTAAAGTTGCTAGTGGCGCCATCTGTTATACAATAGAGCTGTCGTGCTGTATGTGCTTATGCCAACCATTCTATGGAAGTGTGGTAATGTTCTGATATTGTTCTGGGTGCTGGGTGGTCTGATTTTGTACTTCTCTCGATGCGGAGAGGGGGGGGCGGGGATGGTCACGTCTTCTTTTCGTTTCGTTTCGTTTCGTTTCGTTTCGTTTCGTTTCGTTTCGTTTCGTTTCGTTTCGTTTCGTTTCGTTTCGTTTCGTTTCGTTTCGTTTCGTTTCGTTTCGTTTCGTTTCGTTTCGTTTCGTTTCGTTTCGTTTCGTTTCGTTTCGTTTCGTTTCGTTTCTTTTCGTTTCGTTTCGTTTCGTTTCGTTTCGTTTCGTTTCGTTTCTTTTCGTTTCGTTTCGTTTCGTTTCGTTTCGTTTCGTTTCGTTTCGTTTCGTTTCGTTTCGTTTCGTTTCGTTTCGTTTCGTTTCGTTTCGTTTCGTTTCGTTTCGTTTCGTTTCGTTTCGTTTCGTTTCGTTTCGTTTCGTTTCGTTTCGTTTCGTTTCGTTTCGTTTCGTTTCGTTTCGTTTCGTTTCGTTTCGTTTCGTTTCGTTTCGTTTCGTTTCGTTTCGTTTCGTTTCGTTTCGTTTCGTTTCGTTTCGTTTCGTTTCGTTTCGTTTCGTTTCGTTTCGATTCGATTCGATTCGATTCGATTCGATTCGATTCGATTCGATTCGATTCGATTCGTTTCGTTTCGTTTCGTTTCGTTTCGTTTCGTTTCGTTTCGTTTCGTTTCGTTTCGTTTCGTTTCGTTTCGTTTCGCTTCCTGGACGTGGAAAATTCTATCCCGTTAATTCTGACCTCCCTTGATCTCTTCCAGTGATCTGTGCCACCATATGCATAGCATTCCCGAGCATTATTTCCACTCTGAACCGGTATGTAAGTAATTATTCTGCCGCTGACTGCCACCGTTACGGTCACCACCCACAGCTTGTTCGATCGCCATTAGTACACTTTCACTTTTTAATTGTCTTCGTAGTCTGAAATAATATCTTTGCGCCACTACCGAACGTTTTGGTTGCAAATCATTTCTTAATAAATTTACCACTGCTTCGTATGTTCCGGCTTCCGTGGGCTGATCAAGTTACTTAATAGTTCATACGCCGCATCGCCCGTGACTCTATCAGTGTCGGCAACCACAAGTCGCGTTATATTCCGTTCACGTTGAAATACATCTCCAAACGTTCCGTGTATATCAACAACAAACCTCATAGTAGCTTTATTTATATCAAGACTAGTTTAAATTTCAAGTTTCAAAATTATGCGAATGTTCTAAAACTAATTCATTAGTCTCAACAGATTTCGATTCTAACTTTAAATTTGGTACAGTACGGGCTTTCTTAATGGTATGAATCTCCGAGCACTGATACCCTTACCCTTAACATTAAAATCTACTAGCCAGTGGTGACATTGCCACTCTTCCGTACCACTGTGACCTAACTGCTTCGCTAAGTCAGCATCGATCATTGAGACCAAAGACCCATCATCTAAAAGTGCAAAAGTTTCAATATTGGCAATCGGAGCATACAAAATAACAGGTAAAACTTTCAAAACTATTCTCTTTGCGCATTTTTGTTTTTGAAAAAGATATATTATTACTACTAGTACTCTGAACTACATATTTTATCAGAAGAAAAATTCATATTATCATTCTGATAATTACAGTGGCAATATTTGTACTATGTGAAAACGAATTTTCCAATTTATTTTCAACGTGTAATAATTTATGATGATTTTGTTTACAAACATCGCACAGTTCTACAAAATTTCGAATTTCCAACTGTACTTGCCCCTTTTCGGGCATTTCTGACAGAGTTTTTCCTTCTTTCTTCTTTCAAATTTTATATTAGACAATTTTTATGTAAGAAAGCCTATTATAGGATAGATGAATTCATAGATGACAGTAACATCCAGCAAAAATAAGTCCTTTTTTGCGGACAGCGTTATAATTTCTTTTTCTTATTTTATTGAAATAATGATAATAATTATTTTCTGAAAATATAATTGCATACCGGCTTCGTATTGATTGTCACATGCATACTTGTGTAAAGTGCAAATACTATAACTACCATATATGGTAATTTTTAGTAGTTATGACGTGGTCGAGTGGATTGAGTAGTCATGCTCACTAAAATATCCAGACATGTGGTGGCGTTATGGGCCGGGTCATTGGGCTCCCGAAAATATGGTCGAGCGCAGTGACGGCTGGCTAATACATCATACTCGTAAACGAGTGCTGCTTGTAGGGACTGGTCAGTGGTCAGCTCTAATCACTACGACCGTTATATCCTAGACGAGCTAATACATTAGTGCTAGTTGGTAGTTTGTATTGGCACATTTGGAATTGGAAATGTAAAGTTACAAGTATTATTAAAAAGAACATCACGCAAGTTTCTTGCTCGTTCTTCTTGTGATGATACAACTTTCCGAATGAGCGGTAGATAAAAAAAAAAAAATGACAACTACGACTATTCAAAAGTGCTTAAATTAAGTTTATTTGAATAAATGATTTATTATTCTATTCTATTCTTTACACAACTGAGACAGTCCTCATCTGAGAGGGCTATGAATTTAAAACAAGTCTTATTGATATGTGGGCCAGAACAAAATGCACAAGAAATGAGTTTGGACAAATTATTATTCATTTGAAGGGGAGCAGACGCAGTGGTAGTGTTCGCCCATGTTTACCTTGATGCTTAGGGTACGCAGTCTGCACACAATCAATGCGCGGGCCGCAGACGTGGATGTCGCCCTCGTCCTATTAACTGCCTCACATGGCAGTTCAAAGCATGCTTGTTTACTAGACTCCTGCTATAAAAATTCCCCAAGCAACTCGAGTTGTGGTTGCCTGCGTGTGTAGTGTATTGTAGCAAAATGACACTACATATCGTATAACAATGGTTTAATTTGGAAATGACATTATGTAATAATTCAGGTGAATAAATGTATTCTCGTTGACATAATAAATTCATTACTTCTACACAGGTTTTTACTTTTGTAGATATAATAAAAAATATCACTAGGGTTTCTACCAAGTCTAGGGTTAGTTTTAAATGCTGCTACCTCTGATAAAACAATCAGCTCAGGTCGAGCAAAACGAAGGTCGAGGATTTGCAGTACATCCTCAGGACATGAAGAAATAATTAACAGTACTGACACTGCTTCTTGAGCTGCGTTGATACTGCGTAGTGAGTTACTTACGCAACCTGGCCATATTCTCGGCAGGCATATAGGACGATTTTGTATCGTCATACATATTTCTTTAAATAGTAGCCACTCGTTTACGTTACTAGTACTACTGAACGTGGTAAGGTCCACAGGTGAGGGCCTACTATTTTTATTGGCTAGAGTATAAATCGCATCTGCCAAGCGGGACAGTTCACTCACCTGTACTGTTTGACTGACTTGGCTAGTATTCATATACGAAATATACTGTAGCCTTCGAGAAGCCAAGCCTTCTAGAAGTTCTAAACCTGTTACTTGTCGGTTCCTATTTTATTATTAGTAGTAACTAGTCATCGAACTAACCAAGTCAGAACTTAGGCTACAATATATTATCCTAAGTCATAAGAAAAAATGATTTTTATATTGTTATAAATATATTTTAGGACAGACCATTGTACTTGGCACCCATTTAGATCTCACCTCTTTTGTCGTAGAAGTCAACAATAAAGGCATATATCGACGACCTCGGTGGTCTAGCGGTCTAGCACATCGCTTTACGTCTGATGGTCGCGGGTTCGATTCACAAACATTTGTATTCATGAGTATGATTGTTTGTATCGGTCTGGGTGTTTTCTATGTATGATATGTATGTATTTACGAGAACAAAATATCTATGTACTTGTATCAGTTATCTAGTACCCATAATACAAGCTTTAGATAGCTTAACTTGGGACTAGATGGCGCTGTGTGAATTGCCCTGAGATTATATATCATATCGAACTCGGCTATCATTTCACATTTATGTTTTTGATGGGATAATAGGTCTCACTACACCCCCTCCCCCCCAAACCCGTTGGTCCACTATTTACGGGACATCCTCTATATATACCTATATAATCAATATATATATATATATTTATTATATAGTCCTATATATATGTACAGTAAAGTCCTCGAGTGGCGACCACGGACCGGAAGACGCAGCGTGGGAAGACCTCCAGCAAGGTGGACATAATATACGATCTGGTCAAGATCGCTGGAAGGCATTGGATGCGAGCAGCGCAGGACCGATCGTCGTGGAGATCTTTGGGGAGGCCTATGTCCAGCAGTGGACGTCTTCCGGGCTGCGATGATGATGATGATGATGATATATATTTATTTATTGATTATAATATATTTAATTGATTAATAATATACCTATTTTTAGACGGAGGGCGGTTCTTATAGTTACGTTGAAATACTGTTGAATATTTAATAGGAAAGTGCTGCATCGTCAGCGAAACTGCACGTTGCTACGTGGCGAAGGATTAGAATTGTTATTTTAAAATATACATAATATATGTATAGACACAGAAATAGTACGAGTATGTGGTTCTAATGTGAATTTAGAAATAGAACTGAGCGCTATATACCAATAGAGGTGGCCTTTTATATAAATAGGGTTGTTGTTATTTATTGTTCTCATGATATAATATGTTTACAAACAAACAAAAATAGATCAACATTACCTACTTATCAAACTAAAAGATTTATTAACTAACCATTAGTTAATAAATCTTTTAGTTTGATGTCCTAACATAACATCGATGAATCACTAAATCTAAATGTAAATCACTGTTTTTATTATAGAGGCTATTTTATACTGTCATATATTATTTCACTAATAATTATTGTCACATAATATATGCTGAAATCGCATTTTCAGAATAGAGCAGCTAGTATAAGTTTTCCAAAGTTTACTTAATGTCTAAACATAGCCCCACCTGTCGGTGAGAGGAATTTACCGCAAGCTCCACAGGTAACAACAAAGTTAGATGTTTTTTTATGAAATTGACCTTTGATCAGATATGCACGTGTACCACTAGATGGCGTTATAGCTAAATTAGCGAATCCTTTGAACTGTTTTTTAAAAAACATTGCGTGGCGTAAAAATTAGAATCGTTCATTATGTATACTGTGGTAAATTTTCGATGGGAAATAATCTGCCAACTTACTATCTGCCAACAACAACAATATTGAATGAACTAACCCAATAAAAGGCAAATAAAAAATGTTTATCGTTTTACCTTCAATAATGACGATACAGAATTCCATACAATTCATACAACAGTCAAGCAAGCAAAAATAAGTTTCAAGCTGCTAGCTTTAAAAAGGACGCTTCTCGCATACAACCTTGCACCTACGGGGGTAGGTTAAAAAAGAGCTGTAAGGGGTTACAGCCCTCTTTTCGATTCAAAAGTAGCCTATGTCCTTTCTCCGGGTGTAGAGTTGTAGGCTAACTGTGTACGAAATTACAGTTAAATTGGTTTAGTAATTTTGGCCTGTAAGACTGATAGAAAGACAGACAAAATGACTGTCACAGTTATAATATTAGTGAGGTATTTAATACACTAATCCAAAAAAGCCAGTAAAAATGTTTCATCGTTCTAGCTTCAAAAATGACGAATTTACATAAAAACTTTTATGTCCCTATTTTATTTTACACCCTTAAAAGCAAAATTTTTACAATCTTTGAATGTCTTATTTATGTTTAGTCATCAGCCTCAAAAATAAGTTTCAAGCTTCAACCTGCAAAAATGATAAATTAACATAAACAAAAAAAAAGAAATCATCCCTATTTTATTTTACACCTTTAAGGGTAATCTATATATATATAAAAATGAATTGCTGTTCGTTAGTCTCGCTAAAACTCGAGAACGGCTGAACCGATTTGGATAATTTTAGTCTTGAAATATTCATGAAAGTCCAGGGAATTGCTTAGAAAATAATAAAAACAGCATTTTTTATTTTCCCATACAAACTGCTCATACCTGTCAAACAACGGGTTCGAACATAGGGTTCGTTCAGAAATTTATAGCATAACTACTTGTACCCGCGACTTCGTGCGCGTGGAATTTAACTTTATTTTTTAAAATAAAAGTAACCTAAGTTATTCCTTATTACATCAGCTACCTGTCAATAAAAGTCCCATCAAAATCGGTCCAGTCATTTCAGAGATTAGCCGGAACAAACAGACATACAGACAGATAAAATTTGTAAAAAATGTTATTTTGGTGTATCTACTGTATTTATATTCATATGCATGTAGTAAAAAAACGGTTTTTTCAATATTACAAACAGACACTCCAATTTTATTTATATTCAAATTCAAATTCAAATTCAAAATATCTATATTCATGTAGGTCTATTACAGACTCTTATGATATGTCAAATCTACCGTCAGTTCGGAATGATATCGAGATGAGAAGAACTGACAAGAAACTCAGCTCGTATTTTTTTCAAATAATAGTGGAACATATTTATAATAATACATATGTAGTCATTAAAATATGTATAGATGTATAGATTAAATTTAAAAAAAAGCCATGACATACCTACTTTTTAATTCTGAGGCGGAACAAAGTTCGTGGGGTCAGCTAGTTTTTTTTATAAACTTTGAATGCATATATACTTAGCCTCAAAAATAAGTTTCAATCTTCTAATTTAAAAAATGAGGAATTTACATACCCCCTGTAAAATATAAGTTTTTAAATGTATTTTTTTTACAAACTTTGAATATCATATTTATTTTTATTTAATCAATAGCCTAAAAAATACGTTTCAAGCTTCTAACTTTAAAAATGATACTTCCATACAACCTTTCATCTCCCCTTTCGACCCCTTACAACCATTTTTTCGCATTCAATGTCCTTCCTCAGGCTCTAGAATATCTGTGTACAAAATTTTATTTAAATCGGGTCAGTAGTTTTGACGTGAAAGCGAGACAGACAGACAGACAGAGTTACTTTCGTATTTATAATATTAGTAAGGAGTAAGGATAAGGATTTAGTAATTTTTTTTATAACATTTCTAATACATTTATTATTAATAAACAAAATAAACATATATGTTCACCAAAACGTCGGTAATATCATTCCATTTGAATATTCAAGGTGTATAGCACACCTTCAGCTATATGTCATGTATCAACTTCATTTATTGTGACAACTGTTTCATCAAATGCCAAGCAATACAAGTTTTCTAGTTGTTGTTAGTTCCTGTTGTACTTGTACTGATTATTATTGAATAAAGAATATTATTGAATATTATGATGAATTAATGTAGACAAAAACCGAAAAAACCGTTTTAGATAATCAAATAATAATAAAAAAAACGATTTATAGGTTTAAATAAAACCTTATATTGTTTAAGTTACTTACTACGCCATTACTTAGGAGATTCACGATATTGTCGAAGAAAATAAATATTGTTTTACATGTTCAGTATGTAGGTTTAGGTGTCGTAATTTAGCAGCAGTTTTGTTTTTCGAAATATTTCATAGGCAAAGAAAAAAAATTTTGGTTACCTTATCTGTGGCGTGGTTTAATTCACCTCTTCAATGCTACTGACTTTCTGACTGACACAAAACAGATGTCAGTAATACACTGATTTCACTGTCATGTTTGAATAGTTCATGTCAAGTGATAACATAACCTCAACAAATATAAAAAAATTCCGAGTGTTCGCGTGAATTTGCACTAAATCTTATCCAAACAATTAATTAAATATAATTTCTTTTTGGTACTTCATATATTCGGTTTCAATTTTATACGTTTTTCATATCTGGCTGAGGTCGATCAATACTCGCTTGAACAGTGGCGAGGTACAAGTAACTACAGTTTCGGATGAAAACTAGAAATTTCTACTTGGACGTAGAATTGTAAGTTTAAATCAATACGGTAATTTTTTATTACTAATAGTACAGAAAATATATAACCTATTTAATGGTGTCTCGTACGGACTCGGTCGCGATCGTCGGGTGCGTGTTTCATAGAGTTCCCGTGAGATAAATTTTTATGTAACCACTGTAATGGATAACCGACTCACAGGGGAGAGGCCGCGGAGAGCAGATTGAGAGCGCGCAGATTCGTGGAGGAGTGTGTGCAGTCGTTGTTCGGCGAGTGCGGGGCGGCGGCGGTGGCGGTGGACGTGCTGAGCGTGGGCAGCTCGCGCGCGCTGGTGCGGGTGAGCGGCGCAGAGCTGCGCCGGGTGCGCGCCGCGCTGGCGCTGTCGCCCGCAGCCGCCTCGGTGCTGAGGCAGTCTCCCTCGCTGCAAGCTCTCCTCTAGTCTCGTCACTCGAGCACGACCGCTACTACTGTGAGTGGACCGATATGACTATGGTCTGTTTTTTTTATTCCCGTAGAGCTTCATATATTGTCTACTTCATAAAACTTAACCCTATCTAATAAATCTTGCTATTTGAAAGAAAAATATTGTCTGTTTGTAGCTTAATACTGTTAAAAAATACTGTATGTATGGAAACTACAAAAAATTATATTTGTGTTGTAAATATTGAAAATATATTGTGATAACTTTGTATAAAACTCTAAAAGTAATATTCTAAAATAAGTACAATATTACACCCCTGCTGGTGGTAACATTATTGAAAAATTTATCATTTAACAGTCAATTTAGTTTTTGAGATTAACTATGCAGCAGACTATGGCCATTAACTTTCCACAATGTGCCATCATCCTCTTTAAATCTTAAAATAGGACTGAATTCAAAATTCTTATTTTGTCCTTTAACTCAATTAACTATTTAATTAAAAAATAAAGATTATTTGTATAAATGTTTTATAACCTACAGTAATGTTGTCGTCATCCTACTGTTGCATGTTTATTACTAGTCTGCCGCCCTGGCGAGGACCGGCCACACTAATGTAATCTGTTAATCTCTCATATTTCCTATTTTTTTTTTTATTGGAATATATTATTACTATGTAGACAATTTTTTTAATCTTTTTACTTACAATTAATCAGATCTCATCAAATGAAATGTTTAAAATTTAGTTTTCTAGAATATTTTGATTTGACGGTTCCATTGGTTTAGTAGTTTAGTATCATGGGCGTAGCCACGGTGGGGCAGGGTGGGGCGCTTGCCTCATCCTGGCTGACCTGTAAGGTACCTAACCGAACCTAAAAAAAATTAATTGTCTAAGCACTAACTAGGATACTTAATATCCATAAGAAAATTCATCCTCAAAAGTTGACACAAAATATAACATAGAGATACAGGGTGCTATAGGGTGTGACCGTTTTGTATGAAAAATTTAAGTGGGGTAAGTCTGCAGGGATAGTTTGCTAGTTACATAATATTTTAGATCACGCCCCGACCCTGAGCCTGGCTGACTATCTAGCTAAAAATGGTCACGGTTATAATTACTCGCACTGTACAAACATTTTTATTCGATGTTTGTATTTACAAACAAAAATGGGACTATTTCTATCAGATTTTTAGTCTCCATTGTACAAGCAACCGTTCGCTCGGGACTAGATGGCGTCGCGTTAATCATCTTATGAGTTTTATGTTTTGGGTTTTTTCCAGCGAGATGTCATCCCAGACAATATTAAAATCCGGCCCCGAAGGAAAGGACACGGTGATCGTGGCGAGCCGCGAGGCGCTGTCGGCGCCCAGCTCTGTAGTGCTGCCCGAGCCGCAGGCGGCGCCCGGCCTCATCCTGCCCGACGGCTCCATCAACTGGGGCTGTCCCTGCCTCGGCGGCATGGCCACCGGACCTTGCGGGACGCAGTTTCGAGACGCATTCTCATGTTTCCATTACAGGTGACTATTTTTTTTATAGAGATCACATTGTCTGGTTCACTTCTGATTTTTATGCGATAGGATTATTACGGTTAATATTAAAAATAAAAACCGGAACATCAGTTTAAATTTTCCAGTTCCGTTTCGATCCGGTTCATTTCGAAAACGTGCAGGCCTATACGCTTACGTATACTTTTGATATGACGTTTCAGCGAGGCGGATCCGAAGGGCAGCGACTGCTACGAGAAGTTCAGCGTGATGCAGGACTGCATGGCGCGGTACCCCGAGCTGTACGGGAAGGACGACGACGACGACCTCGCCGCCGCGCTCGAGTCCTCGGCCAATGACCCCGCGCCGCCCTCGACCCCCGCGCCCCCCTCGACCCCCCCGCCCCCCGCACACCCCGCGGACGCCCCCCCGGCCGCCGCCGCGTCTTCGTCACACTAACGTGTCAACACCCACATCATTTTATACTGAGAACAACGAAGAATGGCAGTTGAATAATTGTCCACGATGCTGCCGTACCGACTCGTCACCTTGAGACATGTTGCACGCTCTATATACACGGGACGCTCACCGTGACAACATTATGAGGTCCAGAATTTCTACTCCGTATCGTCACAGTCGCGGGCCGACTGAAACTGTTTGATGGTGTGCTCTAGTAGTACCACGCGCCGTTCTATATACCCTGTGTCAATTTCTCTGCTATGAGTAATTCAAATAGGTCAAATGGTCGATCAGTTTATAATTTATGTGGGTGATGTCGAATTTTTTAAACAAAATAATATAGTTTACAAATAGAAATTAAATTGGTTCGTTTTTAATATGAAAGATGCATTTCTCAAACGTTACATTATTCCATCTACTCTGATCTGCCACTAGTTCTCCGTCTCGCCGCGGTGATGATGGCAAATAAATGATTCCATTGTTGTTGTTGTTCCATTAACAGAGTGTGATCGCTGCTAAGAACTAAACATTGACGTGGGTGCGTGTGCGTATGTCCATCAGTGCATTGCTTAGTTTGTTAGAGTAATGTTATTGTTGTTTGTAGTCATTTAGTACGTAAATAAAATATGTTTAATATATATTAGTCTTAATTAAATAACCTATCAGAAAATGTAATAATGTTAGAGATGAAACGGATAGCAGTTTGACCGGAAACCGGATACCGGATATTCGGTCAACCATGTGGCCGAATAGCCCAATATCCGGCAGCCGGATATCCGGTGGAACTTATCTAACTAATAAATCTATTTTCTTTCTATAACAGTCATTTACCATTGAGTGATTAAAAATTTAAAACTAAAACAAATTTTATTCCTTAAGTAATATTAAGACTAACTAAATAAAGCAAATAATTACTTTAAAAAAAATTAGTTACCCTAGTTAGATATTTTTTTTAATTCGGCCGGATACCTATCCGACCGAATAGTAGTTATGCGGTATTCGGTCGGATAGTGTTAAGGCCGCCGGATAGGCTGGATACCGAATAGTTACCGGATATCCGTTTCATCTCTAATAAATGTACAGTGTTGCAGAATACTTATCAATTTATCTATGTCTATTTCTACATTATAGTGGACAGCGCCACCTACTGGCTTTGTTAAAAACATACTCGATCCCAGTGAGTGCTAAAGGCAATGCGTACGAACGGCTACAATATCACGACCGTGCCAACAGATGGCAGCAGTAGTGTATTTAGGGGCACAAAATTTACAAATAATGTCAGTCAACTAGGTATACAAAGACAAACTAGAGCTCGTGAAAAATATTTATTTGTTGATTTTATAAAATAATACTTGTTTTACGGGCACATGAGACGCACACTCTAGTTTAGTTTCACACTAAACTGACACACATGAGCAGATGACATCTATCTAAGGGCAGCCTCAGTGAAGTAGCCGTCGTTGCTCAGCGTCATTACCTTTAGCAGCTGATGTTTTATAAACGATCGAGGTCAGTGCGGGGTCGCGGTTTGACCCGTGCACAGTGCCGGCAACTCATCTAGCGTCTAGTGACGTGTCGTGTCGTGTCGTGCCGTGTTCACTCGCCCTGTGGATATGGTATACACGAGTTTACATGTAGGCGCGGCGCAACGATCATAAAACAAACAATTTCTCAGGCTCCCGAGTGCGTCCGATCACAAACAATGACACGTTCCACACAATAAAGCTACAGCATGATCATAGCGCCGTTGTAGTTTAAACATTGTTAGGGAACAGCGGACTCCACGCGGTCACCCCTCTAATTAATTCCTGGTAATTTCGCCACAATGAGCTACTTCAACCGACTTCATGTTTATTCATTCCATAACACACGGGTGGTGCCACGCCAGCGTGTAGCTATATCCATAAAAAACCCATGACCGTCGACGCTGTTTCCGAGTTAACTAGACTCCAGTTTAGTGTGAGACTAGACGATAACTACTGTGCGTGACATGTGCACGTAAAACATGTATTATTTTCTAAAATCCATATATAAATCGTTTTCATGAGCTCTAGTTCGTGTTTGTATAGTTTTGCAAATACAATATAATTGTCTGGTTACTGTAATGTTCCTATTTAATTTATACAGGAATCTGCATTTTTTATAATCATGTAGAAGCTCATTTGGAATGAATAAGAGTTGAGTTTCTTGTCATTTCTTCTTAGCTGGATATCACTCCGAACTGACGGTAGATTTGACATTTCATAAGAGTCTGAAATATATCTGTATTTATAATGATTTTCCGATTTGATTTGTTTACGTCGCTGCCGAGACGGCGCGGCGGGATATGAGCGCTATAAAACCGCCACAAGCTGTCATTATAAATTTCATAACACGGATTCTTGTTATTGATAACGTTCCGCGGAGTCCACAGCAGCGTCAGCCGGAACCGAACCCCGTCTGATCGATTGCCAACTACAGTGAAGTGGGTTTTTGCCCGCGCACACGGAACGTGCCAATCTGAAGCGTACAACGTCGCTATTAGAGCGACCAGAACGACTCGAGGCGAGTGCGAGGCGGGTAGGTGTAGATAGCTGTGTATGTGTATGTGTATAGAGTGCCATCCACGTTAGTACAAAGTGCGGCAATGTTGTATATCAGCGTGTTGCATTCCTTGGCAGGCGCATGGGAAAACTATCGCAACACGTCCACTACGACGCGACGGACGACTGTCGGCGCGGCGGTCGCATCCATCGCCGGACACCGGACGCCGGCACTACACACTACACACTACACACTACACACTACACACTACACACTACACACTACACTACACGACACACAATTACACGTAGAAGGCAATATTTATTAAGTTATTATATTACCATCGATAAAGTGTTTTTAAAAAGTTCTTGCACTCGTCGATATTATAAGATTATATTTGTGCAGGTCACGAAACGTCTATATTTGGAGGAGCGATCGGTTATCTGTACTTGAGCCAGGCGATATGTCAAGTCAGCTAAAAGAAGCTAAAGTGTTAAAAATGGATGGAGCTTAATAAGAAGAAACGTCCGGAAACTTAAAACTAGCGATAAATTCATTGTCCTTCGATTGCTCTTGTTTCGCTTCTTTTTTAGTTACTTGGCCATTTTGTTCGATAAATCTAATTAGAAATCTGATGTTAACTGCAGAATATATTATATATGTATATAGATGGAGTTACAAAGGGATTGTTGGGGAGTATTATGGTGATTGTAATAAAACTAGGTGATTGTGTATAAATTAAAATAATTTGCTTCCGTGTATTGTGAATAGATCAATTTCCAACAGGGCTACTGATATTAATATAAATATACGCCAAAATGCGATAGTAAACAGGAAATTATGTTAGTATCGCAGTAGATGTCTTCAACTGTTTTCAAAGTGGGACTCGTGTGCATAGAAATGGATGCCTGCCATGTTGGATAAAACTGACTAAACGGGAAGTCGCTGAGAGTAGAGTGGCGGCCGGCGGCGGCCTCGCCTCACGACGCGCGACGACTGTTTCTGTCGCTTTGTCTGTTGTAGTGTATTGTAATAGAGCAAGAGCCCACGACTGCCAGACATACGTCATTTTAATAAACGTGAAAGTTCTTGTATGTGTGTCCCCAACACAGGTAAGAACGATCCCCAAATATGAAACCTGGATCGTGGTTCCTTTGGCAGGTACCAGGTAACAAAGGTGTAAAAAAAATCATACCAAATTCGTTATTTTAAGAAACTCCATATTTTCATATATTGTTCGTAGCACTATTATAACTTGCGCTGCTCATTGCCAGACACGTAGTGTGGTTCCAACCCCCGCCGGACCCCCTAAACTATACTATTTTAGAAATAAACTTACGTCATTTTAATAAAGCTGAAATTTATATATATTATTGAGAGTTCTCTCAAACTGAGTTTCCTAAATTGCCAGACAGTTTTCTTGGTTCCTTATCATACCAGACTCATTGAAACCGTATATTGGGTAACAACGGTGTATACAATTTCATATCAAATTCGTTATTTTAAGATGCTCCATTTTTTCACATATTGCTCGTAACAGTATTATAACTTGCTCTGCTCATTGCCAGACCCTTAGTGCGGTTCCAACCCCCCGCCGGACCCCCCTAAACTATACTATTTTGTAAATAAACTTACGTCGTTTTAATAAAGCTGAAATTTATATATATTATTGAGAGTTCTCTCAAACTGAGTTTCCTAAATTGCCAGACAGTTTTCTTGGTTCTTTATTCCACCAGAATCATTGAAACCGTATATTGGATAACAACGGTGTATACAATTTCATGTCAAATTCATTATTTTAAGATGCTCCATTTTTTCACATATTGTTCGTAGCATTATTATAACTTGCGCTGCTCATTGCCAGACACGTAGTGTGGTTCCAACCCCCCGCCGGACCCCCTAAACTATACTATTTTATAAATAAACTTACGTCATTTTAATAAAGCTGAAATTTATATATATTATTGAGAGTTCTCTCAAACTGAGTTTCCTAAATTGCCAGACAGTTTTCTTGGTTCCTTATCATACCAGACTCATTGAAACCGTATATTAGGTAACAACGGTGTATACAATTTCATATCAAATTCGTTATTTTAAGATGCTCCATTTTTTCACATATTGCTCGTAACAGTATTATAACTTGCTCTGCTCATTGCCAGACCCTAAGTGTGGTTCCAACCCCCGCCGGACCCCCCTAAACTATACTATTTTATAAATAAACTTACGTCATTTTAATAAAGCTGAACTTTATATATATTATTGAGAGAACTATTAAACTGAGTTTCCTAAATTGCCAGACAGTTTTCTTGGTTCCTTATCCTACCAAACTCATTGAAACCGTATATTGGGTAACAACGGTGTATACAATTTCATATCAAATTCGTTATTTTAAGATGCTCCATTTTTTCACATATTGCTCGTAACAGTATTATAACTTGCTCTGCTCGTTGCCAGACCCTTAGTGTGGTTCCAACCCTCCGCCGGACCCCCCCAAACTATACTATTTTATAAATAAACTTACGTCATTTTAATAAAGCTGAACCTTATATATATTATTGAGAGAACTATTAAACTGAGTTTCCTAAATTGCCAGACAGTTTTCTTGGTTCCTTATCCTACCAAACTCATTGAAACCGTATATTGGGTAACAACGGTGTATACAATTTCATATCAAATTCGTTATTTTAAGATGCTCCATTTTTTCACATATTGCTCGTAACAGTATTATAACTTGCTCTGCTCGTTGCCAGACCCTTAGTGTGGTTCCAAACCCCCGCCGAACCCCCCTAAACTATACTATTTTATAAATAAACTTACGTCATTTTAATAAAGCTGAACCTTATATATATTATTGAGAGAACTATTAAACTGAGTTTCCTAAATTGCCAGACAGTTTTCTTTGTTCCTTATCCTACCAGACTCATTGAAACCGTATATTGGGTAACAACGGTGTATACAATTTCATACCGAATTCGTTATTTTAAGATGCTCCATTTTTTCACATATTGCTCGTAACAGTATTATAACTTGCTCTGCTCGTTGTCGAACCAAGAAAACTGTCTGGCAATTTAGGAAAATCAGTTTAATAGTTCTCTCAATAACATATATAAAGTTCAGCTTTATTAAAATAACGTAAATTTATTTATAAAATAGTATAATTTAGGGGGATCCGGCAGGGGGGTGGAACCACACTAAGGGTCTGGCAACGAGCAGAGCAAGTTATAATACTGTTACGAGCAATATGTGAAAAAATGGAGCATCTTAAAATAACGAATTTGATATGAAATTGTATACACCGTTGTTACCCAATATACGGTTTCAATGAGTTTGGTAGGATAAGGAACCAAGAAAACTGTCTGGCAATTTAGGAAACTGAGTTTTAAGGTTCAGCTTTATTAAAATGACGTAAGTTTATTTACAAAATAGTATAGTTTAGGGGGGTCCGGCGGGGGGTTGGAACCACACTAAGGGTCTGGCAACGAGCAGAGCAAGTTATAATACTGTTACGAGCAATATGTGAAAAAATGGAGCATCTTAAAATAACGAATTTGATATGAAATTGTATACACCGTTGTTACCCAATATACGGTTTCAATGAGTTTGGTAGGATAAGGAACCAAGAAAACTGTCTGGCAATTTAGGAAACTCAGTTTAATAGTTCTCTCAATAATATATATAAGGTTCAGCTTTATTAAAATGACGTAAGTTTATTTATAAAATAGTATAGTTTAGGGGGGTCCGGCGGGGGGTTGGAACCACACTAAGGGTCTGGCAATGAGCAGAGCAAGTTATAATACTGTTACGAGCAATATGTGATAAAATGGAGCATCTTAAAATAACGAATTTGATATGAAATTGTATACACCGTTGTTACCCAATATACGGTTTCAATGAGTCTGGTAGGATAAGTAACCAAGAAAACTGTCTGGCAATTTAGGAAACTCAGTTTGAGAGAACTCTCAATAATATATATAAATTACAGCTTTATTAAAATAACGTAAATTTATTTATAAAATAGTATAGTTTGGGGGTCCGGCGGGGGTTGGAACCACACTAAGGGTCTGGCAACGAGCAGCGCAAGTTATAATACTGTTACGAGCAATATGTGAAAAAATGGAGCATCTTAAAATAACGAATTTGATATGAAATTGTATACACCGTTGTTACCCAATATACGGTTTCAATGAGTTTGGTAGGATAAGGAACCAAGAAAACTGTCTGGCAATTTAGGAAACTCAGTTTAATAGTTCTCTCAATAATATATATAAGGTTCAGCTTTATTAAAATGACGTAAGTTTATTTATAAAATAGTATAGTTTAGGGGGGTCCGGCGGGGGGTTGGAACCACACTATAATGAGCAGAGCAAGTTATAATACTGTTACGAGCAATATGTGATAAAATGGAGCATCTTAAAATAATGAATTTGACATGAAATTGTATACACCGTTGTTATCCAATATACGGTTTCAATGATTCTGGTGGAATAAGGAACCACGAAAACTGTCTGGCAATTTAGGAAACTCAGTTTGAGAGAACTCTCAATAATATATATAAATTTCAGCTTTATTAAAATGACGTAAGTTTATTTATAAAATAGTATAGTTTAGGGGGGTCCGGCGGGGGGTTGGAACCACACTAAGGGTCTGGCAACGAGCAGAGCAAGTTATAATACTGTTACGAGCAATATGTGAAAAAATGGAGCATCTTAAAATAACGAATTTGATATGAAATTGTATACACCGTTGTTACCCAATATACGGTTTCAATGAGTTTGGTAGGATAAGGAACCAAGAAAACTGTCTGGCAATTTAGGAAACTCAGTTTAATAGTTCTCTCAATAATATATATAAGGTTCAGCTTTATTAAAATGACGTAAGTTTATTTATAAAATAGTATAGTTTAGGGGGTCCGACGGGGGTTGGAACCACACTAAGGGTCTGGCAATGAGCAGAGCAAGTTATAATACTGTTACGAGCAATATGTGATAAAATGGAGCATCTTAAAATAACGAATTTGATATGAAATTGTATACACCGTTGTTACCCAATATACGGTTTCAATGAGTCTGGTAGGATAAGTAACCAAGAAAACTGTCTGGCAATTTAGGAAACTCAGTTTGAGAGAACTCTCAATAATATATATAAATTTCAGCTTTATTAAAATGACGTAAGTTTATTTCTAAAATAGTATAGTTTAGGGGGGCCCGGCGGGGGGTTGGAACCACACTACGTGTCTGGCAATGAGCAGCGCAAGTTATAATAGTGCTACGAACAATATATGAAAATATGGAGTTTCTTAAAATAACGAATTTGGTATGATTTTTTTTACACCTTTGTTACCTGGTACCTGCCAAAGGAACCACGATCCAGGTTTCATATTTGGGGATCGTTCTTACCTGTGTTGGGGACACACATACAAGAACTTTCACGTTTATTAAAATGACGTATGTCTGGCAGTCGTGGGCTCTTGGGCTATAAGGCTTTTCTAGCATTACAATACAGTTTGAATGTTTCCAAAAACTTTCCTGAAACTAAACAAGGACAATAAAAATAATTATTATGCTCACAGTAGCTAAAAATGCTCAAGACACGAATTTAGCAGCATGAGATTTGTTGAGGCAGCAGTCTGTTATCAATGGCCACAATAGGAAGCCGGTGGTCGGTGGTCGGTGGTCGGTGGCTACCGTTCTGAGTCCGGCGTAGAGAGTGTGGTACGCCACCGACGGCGGCCGGAGTGCCCGATGTTGGTACTGGTTGGTACTGGTTGGTACTGGTTGGTACTGGTTGGTACTGGTTGGTACTGGTTGGTACTGGGCTCAGTATCAAATGAGCCATTGAATGTCCGCGCTGGCAGCTCATGTGCGACTCAAATGGAACACAGCGCTGATCAACATATTCATGAAGCGCCGGCTGTTGTTTGCTCGCCCTCCATTTCAGTAGTGATGTATTCCGGTACATGCCTACCATGTGTATCTACGATGTAAGTAAATCAGTTATTGAATAATTCGACGAATATCAATTGTTATTGTGCACGAGGCGCCTCGACCGCCGCCACATATATATCCTCTACTCGTGAGGCACTGTACTGAAAAAAAGAAAGAAACTGTAAAGATTAAAACTAATCATAAAAAAACCCATGCAGTATTATACAGAAAGTGTAGTATGCAGTCTCAGTAAGTTTATGATATTACGGTATAAATTTTGCACATTGTCGCAGAACTCTGTGTGACGAATTCAACGTTATATAAATGTATAAACGCTACAACGTCGTATTAACGTTCAATTTATGTATAATTATTTATTATATTTATATAGTTCTTATATAGGTATATTGTTAAACCAAACGAACACTATTTACCCCTTTTTACGAAGTATGTAATTTGTTACAGTTAAAGTTTTTATGATGGAAGATCGCGGAAAGCGACAAGAGCGTAGCTCTTAAATTATGAATGAATGAAAGTTTTTATGGACAAGTAGAGTAGAACTGTATTTTGTCGGGGCTGGCGACTCTACAATTCCGGGTCCTGACTCCTGAGCCCGATCTGAAGGTGTCCGTATCCATCTCAGTATGCTACCGGATACAGTGGACACCTGCAGTATTCTGAAAATAATGAGAAATGTAAATAAAACAGTAACGGTATGTTATAAGTATCGTCACACGATTCCTGTGTTCTGGTGCTCTGTGTGGATGTTGTCATATTTTGTCTATATCTAATTACTATACATGTCAGTATTCACTGCCTACTTGGCTGTCATCTATTCACACAATCTGTCCGTCTTGTTTAAGATCTTATAGTAGTAGTAGTAGATAGTAAACTAATATGTTACTGTGAGATTTCATTTATATAAAAGGTTAATTAAATAAGAATTAAACAACACTAATTTGGAAAATCTTGACCTTTGATATTCCCATGTGAATTTGTTTATTGTAATCTGACTCTAGACCAGACTAAACAAACCAAGCTATTAGGCAGTGTGCATAATAATTACAGTTTCTGTGGTGTTATTGACACTCGTTGGTTTTCAGTCTGGTAGCTATATAATACGCACCAACTGTATGACATATTATTGTTTGGGTTCGTGCAGGTGCCGTGGCTTCACATTGTTCCGACATTTGTACCCTATGTGTTTTTTATATATGTTGAAACATTGTTAGTAGGAATGTGGTGGCCGCGATCTAATCGCTCGCAGCCGCGCGCCGCGGCGCCGCCTCCCAACTTTGGCACTGCGTGTCGTGTTTGTTTTACATAAATAATTACAAAACTAATAACACGAACAATGTGTGGTAATATGAACTGATGATCATATTGCTAGCTATGTACCTTGTCAGGTTGACTTCTACGCGGTTCTCACTGGAAACCATCGTGATAAATTCTTGGTGAATTTAGCTTAGTTTAGCTTAGTTAGCGCAGGCGGGTGGGGTGCAGCATTCCATTATCAGCCATAAAAAACACGAACAACGTAAATGAAGTATTTGAGTCGGTCGTATCATAGTAGGTACACACAGTGGTGGCGCTGCGAGTGGCTGCGGGCGACTGTAGGTACTGTGTCACTCGTGTGTACATACACTCGAGTACACCCGGGCGACAGCACGTAGCCAGGTTTGGTATAATTTTATCTTAACTGACGTCGATCCGGCTTACGCTCGACTCGAATGGGCGGTTTTTATCGCATTTTTATTACATTTTGTAGTTGTTTGTGACAGTAATGCGTGCATTAATCCGGCGAACGCTGCCTACGTACTCAGTAGGTACATCGATTCCGAAGCCTGCAGGCGCGACGCAATGCATCGGAGCACACTTACTCGTACACCGCGGCGCTGCTTGTTGACGAAGAGAGGGCACGATACATACACTTGGCCTGTGTCTAACTGATCTATCTGATCTGTAAAAAATAGCCTTTTTCAACTCCTAACGCCTCTAGCATTAGGAGTTTTACGACGCTAATAATAAAATACAAAAGTTTTTGAAAGTGCCTAGTGAATATGGTAACAGAAAGTGTAATAGGTATCTAGAGATGGAGAACTATAGTCCGCCGCGAGTACACGTGCACGTGTTCAAGAGTTGAATCTAGCTGCCGCTCTTCTATTCTATAGTAGTTAGTAGTACCTCGACCCCTCGCACGCCCCGCCGCCCCGCCGCCCCCCTCCCGCCCGTTGAAAGACGTAGAAAAAAACTTAGGTCTGGCATGCGGTCCACATTCGATTAAGTTTTTGGCAAATAGCGACTATTTTCCAATTTGGCTGCTCTCTGCTAAGTTAATGGTTTGTGATGTCAGCGTGTGGTGGTCTGGAGCGCTTCGAGATAGACGATAGCAGATGCAGGTGTTGTCTGTTGTGACTATTGATTCAGTGCACGAACAAATAATACAATCAGAAGAATATAACTTTAGAGATATGAAGAAGTAAGAAATAGTAAAAATAGATAATTTTAAAATGTTACGGACACGGTGCGTCGCGCGGCGTCGTCTGCCGCACACGGGACACTATTGTCAATTGTCATCGATATAAACAGGTAATCGATGGCTCGATGGCCGTTCCACGCATAATGTCCACCATGCAGACAGATGCAGACAATTTATACTATTATAGATAAATTCGATGTAGCAAATACCCGTTGCAGTGTTGATTAAACGGAGCTATTATAGAATGATGTCAGTAATATTAGGTTATTAATTATTATAGAATTAAACATTAAACGAATATATTATTTTCAATTACTATTCGTTTCCGCAGATCATCGTTTGTTCGAGGGATTACCTACTGGGGAGCGGCGTACAAATAGTATTAAGCTAGGTATTGATGGGGACTGGCAGTGCACGTTGCACCCGCCGCCGTGCCGCCGCCGCGCCGTGTCGGCTGGTATCGAGCGTCAAATCAATGCATTCGAGTGCACACGTGGCATCGCGTCGTGCGAATCGAGTTTTGATGATGGAGTTAGCGAGCGGCGGCCGGCGGGGCGCCGGGGCCGGGGCCGGGGCGCCGCGGCCGGGGCGCGCGTGCTTTACATTTTAATTGCACTGTTAGTTATAACGAGGCGGGTCATCTGGAGCGGGAGGGATTCATGGAGGCGATAGATAACGTAACGCGATTAGTTGCGTCCGCTGTGGTGTTGAGCGCGGGCCGCGACTGTTACCATCACACGACGGCAGCTGCAGCCGCCACTGCAGGGTCACCAGCGCAGCGCCGCGTCGTCGGCCGCAATATTTACTTTGTATTATATATCTCACGAATGTATTGCGCTATTCAGCCGGATCGGATCCCTGTTGTTGTTCGTTTCGTTTAATTTAGCTCTCTTTGTTGACTCCCGGGATTTCAAAAGTGAAATGTATTTTTGAACTGAAATACAGAACCATCGAACGCTCCCCGAAATGTTTCGTCATGTTTATTTTTGTAATGGCGCTCATAGAAAACTGGTCGATGATTGCGAATTCTTTCTCGATTGTTATGCAGTGCTGCGTACTGCGGGGCCGGATGACGGCTCAGACAATTGTAACGCGACCTACAACAAGCTACAAACTTAATTCTCAAAGTAACCATACAAATGTATGAAACAAATGAATATGATTTTTTACGCAACCGTCTCTTATATGTATTTGATTGAGTACTTGGTAGTAAATTGAGAACATATGTTACAATTTCCAAAACAGACAGCATGTACCGTACACAATCGTAATTTATAATAACATATATACATATGTTTGTAGTTTAATGTTTGCAAATCTATTACTGCTTCCAGTTTTTGAGCTGTATTGTCCCGGTTTTTATGGTTCACATCCTGATTTTTAAATGTAGGGTTGGCAACCCTAGTTTAAAAGGATCTGTAAACATAAACAAAGATGACGTTTATAATAAAATGCTTTGAAAAATAAGCTTAAATACATAGTAGAGGCCGCGCCAGATGTCGTGTCGGCTCCAGGCTCCGTCCATGGAGCACGCACGGCCACAGATTAAACGAACAGAGTGAAAGCTTCGTATTATGATTAATATTAATATACTGCTTCAAATATGCGGCGCGGCGGCGCGGCGCGAGTGCATGGGGCCGCTCGTGCAGGCACCTTCCAACTAATATGAAAATACTTTAGTGCTCGGTTGTAGTTTGTACTGTAGCGTCGTAAAATGAATTGAAATGAAATTTATTTGCGACTAGCTGTACCCGCGACTTCGTACACGTGGAATTTAACTCTATTTTGTCTAAAATAAAAGTAGCCTAAGTTACTCCTTATTACATCAGCTACCTGCCAAAAAAAGCCGCGTCAAAATCGGTCTAGCCATTTCAGAGATTAGCCGGAACAAACAGACAGAGAAACATAAATTGTAAAGAATGTTATTTCGGTGTATGTACCGTATTTATATTCATATGCGTGTAGTAAAAAACGGTTATTTCAATATTACAAACAGACACTACAATTTTATTTATATGTATAGGTTTTTATCGGCATATGGAAGACATTATTTTTGACCGTACTTAATTTTATTCCATGTATGCACAACTTCGTTTCTACTTTAGATATTTGACTTCTTTGGCTCATTTCTTTATTTTTAGGTAGTTTTATTAAACCATATATATTATTACATACTTCTCCAGTTTATGGATGCTAAATATTATGAGTAGGAATATAGCAGACCACAAAATATGACATACATATATCAACTTGTAATCTCAGTCGACTCTTCATTATAAGCATCAACATATTACATAGTATAAAATAAAGTCGCTGTCGCTGTCTGTCCCTATGTGTGCTTAAATCTTTAAAACTACATATCGGATTTTGAAGGATCTTTTTTTTAACAGGTTGATCGAATCAAGAGGAAGGTATATATATATAATACATGAACACCCGAGCGAAGCCGGGGCGAGTAGCTAGTATAATTAGAAACAGTTGGATTGAAATATACTCAGCACAATGGGAATATCTAGTGTGAATAGTTGACAAGTGTCTCTGAACCCCATCCGGGATTATAACCGTGAAGATATATTATAATTATGTTATTGTAAATTATAAACATTTCTGAATTACTTTAATGTAGTGTTATCATATTTTATTATTCTATGACATGCTGTTGTAGCTACTTGACCTCATCTATATTCTAATATTATAAAGCTGAAGAGATTGTTTGTTTGAATGCGCCAATCTCAGGAGCTACTCGGATTGTTAAGGATTAACTTAGGCTACTTTTATTTTATACAAATAAAGTTATATTCCACGCGGACGAAGTCGCGAGAACAGCTACTATAAACGAATGCTGATTCTCATTATATAAAAAAAATAGTCAAAAGAGCAACACAAGTTTCTTGCTCATTCTTCTTGTGAGGAATCTGCGTTGCGAATGAGTGGTAGAATCAAAATATGATTATACTATTCAAAAATGCTTGTAATGAGTTTATTGTATTTGCCCCGTTGTATTTTCCTCTATAAGCTTTCTCTCCGTTTTTTCCCACTTAATGCAAGGAAACCGGGTGCAGTTAGAGAGGCGTATAGGGTCGTACTGGCTGTACATATGTACTTTGTTGTATTGTGTATTGAAACAACGCGAGCGGCATTATCCCTGCGAACAATTTCATAGTCGGGACTTGGGCTGCTTTTAAACGCATATTCGACATCAAAACCGCAGGCAACTCAACCGCTACAGCCAATAACACTATCCGCAATTCCTCCTTCACTGCTATCTGTTTAAAGTTCAAAATTGCATAACAGGCGTGCATGGGAAACGTTGCACGGGTAATAACATGGGAGCGGCTCTTAATACCGCACATCCGCAGTCCGCCGCGCCGCGCCGCGCCGGGTTCCGTACCTCTGTGCACACATACAAACATAACGTACGGGGGACATGCCATGCCACACTCAAAATTTGCCTAATTTATTATAATGATAGTTGAAATACCATTGTACGGGGAGCGCCCGTACACTATGAAAACCCAGTGTGTATGTCTGTATGTGTGTTGTGTCCTATACAGACCTGCATCGTTAGTATACAATGCAGGTTAAAAGGGTAAGCGAGGGTAAACGATATTTACATTGAATTGTTTAAATTAAGAAGCGATATAAATATAACAACAACTGAATAATGAATAATGGTGCAAGAACCTGCAATTGACATGGCAACAACATACGTAATAATTAGCTATACCTACGTACGTACGATGAATTGTATCTGTTAATCTATACATCTATACATATAAATAGAAATGCAGTAGTCAAATAACATGGTTTACAATTTTTGTCTGTCTGTCTGTTTGTTCCGGCGAATCTTTGAAATGGCTGGACCGATTTTGACGAGAGTTTTTTTGGCAGGTAGCTGATGTAATAAGGAGTAATTTAGGCTTTATTTTAGACAAATGAAGTTCCACATCCACACGAAGTCGCGGGTACAGCTAGTATTATCATATATGTTGCCTAGTGGCTTGAAACTACATAGTTAATATATATGGAGAACGAAGCATTGATGTATAATTACATAGTGATTTCGAAATATCATTCTAACTTATATTACTATTATAAATTTAAACTAAAGTATTATCAGTATATTGACATTGTAGACTTATAACTTTCATGATCCGATACATCCGATCAAAAGCGTTTATCATGTGCACGTTTATAACTTATGCATGCAAAGTTGTAAAGTTATTTTAACTTTTAACTATACCACCCTTAGCAATCTTAGATGATATTTCAGTTGATAGTCAGTTGTTAGAGAATCAGAAATAAAACAATAAGTACCAATGATAACTTCGTCCAACTACTCACTTACAAATTACTACTAAATAAATATCTAAATAGTTATTCGAATTTTTAATTACCAGTTACAAGGATATGCTTTCTGTACATTTATGACGCAAGGCACTTAGAATAAAAACATTCTCGTGAAAGTGTAAACAGATTCCGCGCTGAATAAAGAGTTACACTTCTAAAACATTAACCTACGCATCGAATGTATCGGTTACATTCATAAAATGATCCCTCGTTTGTAATGCGTGTACATGGATCACATTTCAGTGCTCTGCATCAACATAATGAGAAGTTATGGTTCAATGGATGCGGCAACACGAGATGCTACCGACTCGGCTGCACGGCTCCGAGATAAGTAAGATTTAGTGCTTACCTAATTGTTGCCTCAGAGTCAATGCCAGTAACTAAATAGCCTCATTTAAGTGTACACAGTCAAGTGCTAGCGAAGCGATGTCTGTATCGAGATATTCAAATTCAAAAAACATTTACTCATGTAGGACATTTTAGCCGCTTATGAACGTAAATTTTTTTATATGATATTTTTTCCCCTACCGTCCAGTTCAGTATAGATCCAATTCAGAAGAACTGACAAGAAACTCGATTGAATATTTTTATTTTTAAACGCGAGTTTATTTACAATGTATATTTATATAGGTGTCTATGTCTAACATTTAATTGAAATCCAGTGCATGCAGTGCATATTGCCATGCACGCTCTTCGTTCAAGTAATCGTTTAGTGAGTAATAGGCTGGTAGGATAGGTACGTTTGGTACATTAGGAGGTTTCGCTAGCAACACAAACAAAGCGTCTAACATAAACAAGTTGTGTTTGAACAGGCCGCGACGTCTCTGGGGATGTTACTTTTCAAGTGAAAGAATAATGTTTAGACTTTACATGCTGACGTCAATCTCAACACGAATATTTAGAAAAAAAATGTACCTACCCATTTTGTCTATTTATCTGCATATTTGCTGTTAAAAATGTAACTTCGCAATTGTATATATATATGTATGTATACATTGAAACTCACAAACCAATACCATCCGTCACTCTCAGGTAGTGTTTCTGTAAAAACATTGAATTTATGAGGATCGAACCCATGACCATCGAAAAGTGACGCCATGTGCAAAATACCTCGGAGCCTTCATTATCAGTTTGTTGCGGGTTGCGATGTATATTACAGATTATAATAGACTGACAATATGTAAATAAAAATATTGTTCTTATATACTAAATAACAATAGGAAAATGTAAGGTGGGTGACACAGTTTAGACACAATATTGAATTTGTCTTACTAGACATTATTAAATGCAGCTATTATATTGATGTGTGTGTACTAGGTGACTGTGTCACATAAGTTCATATATCATTATCCAATGTACAATTGTAACAGGAAATTATTAAAATAATATAAACAATACATTATCAAGTTTCACTATTGTTGGTCGTTAATTGAATTGATTACAATGCGTGGTACGGTTACCTTTTTATATAGTCCGCATGTACAGTGGAAAAAAACGCTGATTACTAAATATCATGCTTAATTACGTGCACATACAGGTGTGTATCAAGTACATATATATATATGTATAGCGCGTACATAATTTATGAATAATGTGACGCCATAAAACTATAGCAGCGCGGCGGCGAGCGGCGAGCGGCGTCGGGGCGCGTCTGCACTGGCAACACCAGGACCGATTTGTATTAAATCGGTACATGAGGTCAAAGAAATCGGAACTTAGGGTTAAACAAAATTAGGGGATTTTTAAGTCTGGGGTTAATTTATTACGTTTTAAACTACTAGTGCACGTGTATTATATTAATTACCAAAATTAAACATGTATTTAAACTTATATAATAAGTAATCAGTCTTAATCAGACATTTAGCGTCCCGATCAGGTACAAATCGGGACGTGTCCCCAGACCCTTAAAATCGGGACGTCCCGCGCAAATCGGGACGCCTGGCAACATTAGTCTGCAGTCGCTAACGCATTAGTAATTTCACAGCCGGCGCGGCGCGGCGTGCCTGATGCCCATGGGAGTTAGTTTTATTGCTCGGTGCGTGAGTGTGAGGACCTACCTGACGTGGCTTCAAATCCGTCACGCCATCGTCACACATACGTCTCGGTTTAGGCGGAACTGTCTGCCTTACGAGCATCTGCTTTGATTACACGTAAATATAATAACGTCAGTGGCCAGACATATTCTCTTCAATGGTTTGCCATGACTCAAAATTAGTAACGACTGAATACAACACTGTATACACACGAATAGAATTCCTTCAAAGGGATACAATCCCACGGGAATTAAAAGCAGTAAAATCCGATAATTATGACTTCACAAAAAATATGCTCTTTGGCACATGTAAAGTACAAACCATTCTTCTTTGTTAGTACTTGGAAGGCTGATCAAGAATATTACAATAACTAAGAGCAACACACAAGTTTCTTGCTCGTTCTTCTTGTGATGAGACAGCTTTCCGAACGAGTGGTAGATAAAAAATAAATTGTTATGACTATTCAAAAGTGCTTAAATTAAGTTTATTTGAATAAATGATTTTCTATTCTAAGTTAGCATAATCCATATGTAGAAATGTACAGAATTGCAGGATTAAATGTTCTTTTCAAGACTAAACTTGGTATGCACGAAAACCTGGTGTTGGCCGAATTATCAGATTGAGAGCATATTTCACTTGCTAAAATGGTCGTAAAGACGTCACCTCATTAGTCAGTCGTGGCTTAAAAGACCTCTAAATAGGCTGCACGATCTCATCTGCATGCGACCCGGCGCGGCGCGGCGGCGTGGTGGCGCGGCGCAACCGACTCCTACTTAAAACTTCACCAATTATTTCGTGTGCGATGCCGAGGTACGGCAGACATTCCCGCGCTGCCAAAAGTATGTAAGTCAAACCTAAATGCATTTTATATGGTTCACTTTGTCCAAAGTGGTCTGCGTACTTCAATGATTATTAATATTATTTCTTTGCCTCGGTGGTCTGATGACGATGTTATGTGAAAACATTTGTATTCATGAGTATGATTGTTTGCATCGGTCTGTGTGTTTTCTATGTTTTCAAATTTAAAATATCTTTATTCATGTAGGTCTATTACAAACTCTTATGATATGTCAAATCTACCGTCAGTTCGGAATGATTTCGGGATGAGAAGAACTGACAAGAAACTCAGCTCGTATACCATTCAAATAAATGTCACGTGACTATGTTTAAAAGAAAAGCTGTACAGGTCATTAATAGTTGAGAAACAGTCGTAGTCGTGTTTGTCATTACGACTGTTTTTTCTTTAAACGTCGGTCGACGGTCGGTGGACAGTGTTGACTCGGTGCGTGTAATTAGTTGGTAATTACACGCCCACCATCAGCCGACTCGCACTAAACACTGCCGCCAGTGACTCGCTCCACTGACTCACCCGTGCTACTTTCTTTTTTGTTTATTTATTCGTTTTAAATATACAAATATTACAAAGTTCATTATTCATTGGAACCCGAACTAAGCGAACCTGTATCGCGGGAGTCCACAAAAGATTTGCCAGATGATTATTAACTATTACAGATCAGCGAGTAGAGTAGATTTGACATGCACACGCACAACCACATTGTGGAATCACCTTCCAGCAATGGTATTTCCGAGCCGATACGATATTGAAACCTTCAAGAAAAGAGATTATTCCTTTTTAAAAGGCCGACAACGTACTTGCAATTCCCCTGGTGTTGCGGGTACTCATGGGTGGCGGAAATCACTTACCATCAGGTGAGCCGCATGCTCGTTTGTCCCCTGTTCTATAAAAAACATATCAGATGAACTAAGATATTTTAGTTTGATTTCATACAAACATAGCAGATCAATTGTTGATTACATCAAATTAAATAAAATAAACGGAGAAATCAAAATAAAATGAAAAAAAAGTCATGTCTAACGCATTACAATTTTTTTTTCTTTTTTCTGAGGACGATTAATCATTTTAAAAACATATTTCAGATTCAACTTATATTATTATTCCTTAACCCTTTCGATTATAAATAAGTTTTAAATAAAGAACTTAGGAGATTTTTTTCTACCACGTAGGTGGCAAACAAGTATACTGCCCATCTGATGGTAAACGGTTACCGTAGCCTATGGACGCCTGAAACATCAGGGGTGTCATGTGATCGTTGGCAATCCTTAAGAAATCTTAATATACCCCTTCTTTAAAAACCCCACGCTGTAGTCTCTCGAGAAAACCTCGGCAGGTAGTTCAGTATCCAGAGTGTAAGTGTACGCGGGAGGACTCATGAGGTAGCATTATATTGTAGTACATTTAATACTTCGTTAATAATACAATTTATTCAATAATAACTAATTTCTGTACTCGTAAACCATCAAATATGGGTAATATACGGCGGGTACTTCGCAAGGGAATCCATTTCTGTGTATGTATATTAAATTTAATGGCGCGGGAGACCGGTCATTGTATATGGGAAAAATCGCAGATGTGAACGGTTTAGGGTACGTAATAATTAATGAAGAAACGCCTCAGAAAATGGAGCCGGCCTATCTAATTTGAAAACGTTGAACTTACTAATTAATTGGATCCATAAACTGGACTGGACGGTAGGGCAAAATTATAATATATAACAAAAAAATGGCGCTCATAAGCGGCTAAAATATCCTACATGAATAACTGATTTTAGAATCTGAATTAGAATTGAATAGTAATTCATTGAATTCTTTTTAAATTCAAGAGGGCCACATGTTTCTGTGGTTTAGTACATCGACTTATAGACAATATGAAATAGATTCATACTACGTCCCTATTTCTAACTACCATGCGGTGGCGATAACCAATCACAACAAACCAATGAATCTAACAGATGACGGGCGGCTCACCCTTGTCACATAATTTACAATCTATTGACAATTCAGATAACAGTACATTTTAAATTATAGTTGTAAGAATTTAATATCTATTTAAATTTACAATTGAAAAAATAATCCAAATCAAATTCATAATGCAAAATATCTTAATTCATGTAGGTCTATTACAGACTCTTATGATATATCAAATCTACCGTCAGTTTCGGAATGATTTCGAGATGAGAAGAACTGACAAGAAACTCAGCTCGTAATCATGTTTAGTGCCTCCAATGTTTTATTATTATTCTGTGTACATACAAGACTAAAACTCAGTGACACGTTACTGAAGGTAAGTATAAATATTACACGCAACTACAAGAGTTTCGAAACACTATGACGGATATCTAGATAAACACTTTAGTCGCATAACAAGATACACCTACAATACGACACTGCCAATATAGCAAAAAATAGAAACGTTTTAAAAAAACATGAGACTTATTTAAATACATCTCGATACATATGTAACACGTGTAGTTGTTGCAGTGACGCAAAAATATGGCAACACAATCACTTGTTTGTTTGTTTCAAATCTTTGTATATTATTATTAAGTAGACTGAAAACATTCGTGTGTATGGTACCTCAGTCTCACCTATTTTAACTATCAAGCAGCTAGCTTTGTAAGCTGTTTTTCAGTTTTTGAATGCAGATTAGGCAGTAAAATCGTTATATAGTCTACATCTATACATATAAATAAAATTGGAGTGTCTGTTTGTAATATTGAAATAACCGTTTTTTACTACATGCATATGAATTTAAATACGGTACATACACCAAAATCACATTTTTTACAATCTTTGTCTCTCCGTCCGTTTGTTCCGCCTAATCTATGAAATGACTGGACCGATTTTGACGGGACTTTTATTTTAGGTAGCTGATGTAATAAGGAGTAACTTAAGCTACGTTCCAAATCACGGGAACAGCTAGTAAAAAAAAAGATATAATAAACAGAAGCAGATATATGTAGAACTAATATTCTACTAGACGATTCAGATACCAATAACTACAAATATATATAGTAATATAATGAGTATTTAGTCTATAGTCGAGGGATGAGTATACGTTACGTTCAATGTAATTCATCAACACAAATAAATATTGTCTATTTGCTTTGGGCAAATCAATCAGCGCTATCAATCATTCAACACTATGTATAGTTTCTCAGTCAGTAGAAATTGGTACATAAACATAATATTTGTATGCGTTGACTGCCAAAACGAGAGAACGGCAAACAGCGGCCGCGAGAAATGTAAATATCGTACGAGTACGTTTCAGAAAAGAAGCGAGTCATCGACCAGCGAGTCGCGTCGATACATTGTAATAGTCTGTCAGCCGGCCACCCACACCACCACACTAGAGGAGATATATACACCCATCCATAGGACAATAACATGTGACTTATTTAGTTTCCTGTCCTTAAATTTGTATATCATCATCATTACATAGTATACAACGAAGTCGCTGTCGCTGTCTGTCTCTACGTGTGTTGAAATCTTTAAAACTATGCGGATTTTGAAGAGGTTTTTTTCATAGATAAAGTAATTCAAGAGAAAGGTTTATATATGTAATACATGTACACTCGTGCTAAGCCGGGGCAAGTAGCTAGTAAAATTATATAGTGATATTCTTTATTTTTTTATACATATTTCTGAGGAGCAAGTCAGCTTTAACATTTTTTATTGGTTTTAACATATTTATAGAAATGAATACAGTTATAATCGTAATTAAGAACGGCCAGCAACTCGCTTTATTTTAATTAGGGGTACGAACTATGCGTGCGTGAGAATTTTTGTCTAGTGTAGATCGATCGATTCAATAATAAAACTATAGGAGCAGTACGGTTCGAATACGGGAGAGAGTCAGTCCCGGAAGGAAAATTTTAAAGTAATCCTAAAATGTCCCGTATTTTAGGATCTGGTCTGGTAACGCTAGCTTTGGGTAGCGCAAAAGATGATATCAGGTGGCTTATTTACTTTCCTGTCCTACAATTTATATATAATGTACTAAACCTGATTTTCACACTGTAATCTCTAATCTCTGTAAGTCTCTGAAAACCTGTCATTCGATTTCTCTAGACATGTACTATTGATTTTGTGTATTGGATTGTAAGCTATTGTTTTTTTTATAAATAAATAAATTCACAATCTTGGCAATACCATTATGTGAGGTTGGAAGACACTAAGACGTCATACCTACTTACCCTGTAATTGCCGTCGATATGTGGGTATATTAGATTTTTGGAACAGAGATAAAAATTCAAACGCTCATAATGATAGAGCTGCACCCATGTAGATGTAGCGTTACTGGCAAACGTCACCGACAAATAGTACGTGTCAGTTCTACTTAATCACGTACGTGGTTGTAGCCTGTCACCGGGTCGAAAGTAGTGGAACGAGGCCGTGGTGCGAGCGATGCGACGCGACGCGACGCGACTCGAGCGACGCCCAGCTAACAAAGTGCTTGTAAAAATTCAATGCGTCCAAGTGTTCTCGCCCGGAATTCGTTCCGCCCTCGCCTGAGGACTTTCTAAATTTGGTGACGACTCGACCGGGGACCATACGCGATACATATTTATAGCGTATTACAGTTGCACCATGCTAATACTGAGCCTACGTGGGACCGTACATGTGATGATGCGTGACTTACGTCGATACTAAAAGTAGCTGTCTAATTACAATTACAACTATTTGAACCCATTTTCAAATTTATGGATCAGCCAACAGAACATCAGCTATCGTACAATCCAACCAGGAATCCATTGTTCTCTAACTTGGTAGTTGCGATATCTGCCTTCCAGGACGCTTTGTGTCGCCACCCACAACCCTGTAAGCGGTGGTCGCTTACGTCCTGAGAGTTCTGATGTCTGAGTAAACTGAATATAAAATGTAAATGTAAGACTCGTTAACATGATGGGACATAATTGGTACCTGATACTTCTTGTTTTCTAAGATTTTTATTTGCAGTCTCTGTGCATGCAATCATAAAATTAGAAGCGTGGAATTTAAATACTCAAGCAACACACAGTTTGGGAAAGATTTTCTGTAATGGGAAGAAACCGTTTCGTTAATTTAAATTATATAATAGGCTACTACTACTATATATAATCTGTATTACATTCTGCATACTATATTATTACACATATACATTAAAACAATAATAGAATAGATATAAGATCTAATGTCATTACTTTTTCGATACACAAAATTATACTAATCCTTAATTATGGAATTCACTATGGAAATATATACATACTATCAACTTCATGTAGTTTGTATAGGACGATCATCAAAGGAATCTACTCCGATGTTGGCACCGGATTGTCAATAGCACATATGCCAATATCAAGATTTGACAATATGCATATCATATAATACTATATTGACGTACGGAGGCCGCACACACGCCTGACACCGCAATTGAAGCCAAATGTAGCTTGTATTTGGGTTCTGAATCACATCGTATAATGATCGTATCGTATCGTATCGTACCTCACACACTGGTAGATTTTAAATGGCATGGAAATTGGAATGACAATCAATATGACGACCCACCTTACGTACGTGGAAACCTATGAACTACTCTTGGTATTTTACAAACATAGCGGTATCGTTTAAATCAGATGTTCCCAAACTTTTTTGTGCCGTAGACCCGTTTCCATATTTTTTGGGTAGACCCCCCATTCTAAGCTGGTATTGATTTTTTGTAAATTTCTAACTGTAGTAAAGTTAAGTAAACCGCTGTCATAGAGCCCCGGAGGTCGATACAGACCTCTTCGGGAATTACTGAATTTAAATGCTATTGGATGTGTTCCAATCATAACAGCACGGAGGCAAGGTGCTTGGCGCCGGATTTAATAGGTGAGGCAGGTAGCTGGCAGACGTCGTACAGTTCCCCTCTGATAATAATTGATGGGCTCGTTTAATTTCATTACCGCTCATTAGCGCCGGCAATATCTTTAACTTTATAAGAATGAAAAGAAAATACGGTATATAAGAAATTCATACCCGGCGCGGTAAACAAACTTAGAGCTGAACTGCGTCAATGAAGAACCGAAACTGCGAGCCCTAATTTAAATAATCAAGAATATATTACAATTTACATAGATCCATAAGATTACTTAGACAGCGAAAGTTGACGGCACGCAAACGAATGAGAATTTCCATATTAAAATGTCAACAGTAACATTTGATTAACTCAAATGCGTGGCGGCGCGGCGGCGGCCCCCGCAGTGGAAACAAGCGAAAAAACTTGACATTTGCAATACAAATGTCCAATTTATTTCGCAGTAACTGTAATTAAATCGGTCAGCCCAGGGGTGGGAGTCTCGAGGCTGAGGGTGCGGGGGAGACCGTCACCGCACCCATTTGTAGGATTATCAACTTTTGTTAAATAGATTGAGAGCGAACCGGCGCGGCGGCGGGCGGTTGACGGTGAACGTTACGATACTTAACAGGCCCTAAGAATTTTGGGATATTGACAAAATCATTAAATGTTACAGATATTCTTGGAATCCCGTTGAGTGACGAGGGTTTCTGCACGCCCGCGCCCGGTACAAGTACAAGCTGATGGAGACGTTCCAGTGATATGCTGTGGCGGACTATGAATTACAAATTAACAATACCACCTCGATAGTCTAGCGGTTTCGCACATCGTGTCCAATGGTCGCGTGTTCAATTCTTCGCACGATACAAATATTTGTATTTATGAGCTGTGGTAGTTAATATTGAGTCTGGTCTGGTTTTTTATGTATATTATGTTAGTTGTCTAGTATCCATAACACAAGCTCAGCTTAGTTTTACAACTTTATGGCGCTGTGTCAATCTATACTTATATATACTCGTAAATAAAATTGGAGTGTCTGTTTTTAATTTTGAATTAACCGTTGTCTGCTGTCTGTCTGTTTATTCCGGCTAATCTCTGAAATGGCTGGACCGATTTTGATGGTACCTTTTTTGGCAGGTAGTTGATGTAATAAGAAGTAAATTTTATTTAAAATAACGTAACTTCGACGCGGACGACGTCGCGGGAACCGCTAGTTTATACATCTATACATATAAATAATATTGAAGTGTCTGTTTGTAATTTTGAAATAACCGTTTTTTACTAGATTCATATGAAAATACATACATATAAATAAATAAATACACATAAATTATATACACCAAAATAACATTTTTTCCAATTTTTTCTGTCTGTATTTAAAAAGAAACTTGTATTTTAAAGTTAAATTCCACGCGGACGAAGTCGCGGGTACAGCTAGTTTTCATATTAATTCTGTAGAATGTCGTTGAGTACCGGTCTGGTAGATATTGTCAGGCATAGATACATCAATAGATAACAAAACACATCTGTTTTGTGTTTGTACTGATTTTAAAATATCCTCTACGTATAATCCTAAGCTTATATTCGGTAAAATACATTTTGTTTGAAAAATGTGTAATGTTTCCATAAAAATCTAATTAGTACCTGTTGGGAACTTAATACCCAGTTGCAGCGATAAACATTTAGTACGGAGCTTTTAATTTGTTCCTTTTACGGTTTGGAGCCGTAATTAACTTTTTATAAACAGTTCTGTCTACATCGTTACATCTAACATGGCTTGTATCAACTTGTATCCCTACAAATCCTTATCCTTACTAATGTTATTAATGCGAAACTAACTCTGTCTGTCTCTTTCACGTCAAAACTACTGAACAGATTTAAATGAAATTTGGTACACAGATGGTAGACAGTCTGACATAGGACATGGGCTACTTTTGAATGCGAAAAAGGGTTGTAGTGATGGGTGAAAAAAGAGGTTGAAAGTGGGGATGAAATATTGTAAGGAAGAATCGTCATTTTTGAAGCTAAAAGCTTGAAACTTGTTTGTGAGGCTGTTGATTAAATATGAATAAATATAACATTCAAAGTTTGTATAAATTTTACCCTCAAGGGGGTAAAAGAAAACAGTGGATGAAGATTTTTACATCAGAATAACATATAGGCCATAATTTAAAAATATATTATGTAAATTGGGTGATGTATAATGACAAGTGTGGTGCAGACGAAGTCAGCGCGGGTCAGCTAGTGTATTTATAAATTTTAGATTCACGCAAAATGGAGAAACTGTAATCCTTCGAAGGAATTACTTAGATAGCAGCTGTTTAGCGAATCAGAGGTCAATTTGCATAAAATTGTTAATGTTAATGTGAAGATAAGAACTAAAACGAAGCGTTTTTCACTTACTCACAGTTTGTTATCTTGATCTTATCAGGAGCCATGCCAATGGCACCTGGACAACAAATCAATGAGAAAACATCTACATGAACACATATAAATTAAACTGGAGTAATATTGAAATAACCGTTTTTACTATATGCATATTAATAATATATATATAAATACGGTACATACACTAATATATTTTTTTTAATTTTTATCTATCTGTCTGTTTGTTCCGACTAATGTCTGAAATGGCTGGACCGATTTTGACTGCACTGTTTTGGCAGGTAGCTGATGTAATAAAGAGGTAACTCAGGCTACTTTTATTTTGGAAAAATAAAGTAATGTTCCAAAATTCCACGCGGACGAAGTCGCGGGTACAGCTATTATATTACTAGTACATTATAAATCTGTTTGTAATGAACTACGTAGCTAATATGCAACATCTGTTTGAGTATTCGCAGCGTATATTTTCCGATGGGTGGTCTCGTTGGCCGCCGCGCCGCGCCGCGCCGCACCGTGTGCCGTCGTATATATTGCAGTAATATAATAATCAATTACCCTACGATAACAACCAGAGGCAGAGTGTACACCTCTAATGAGTTTTATAATTCTGTCGAGGTTTCTTGTGACGTATAGATTAGAATATAATTCATAATAATAACCAGGACGATTTTATACAGCGCCATCTGGATCCAAGATAATCCGAGCTGGTATTATGGGTACTAGACAACTGATATACCTAAATACTCTTTTATAAATACATACATACTATATATAGAAAACACCCAGATCGATACAATCATAAGCATGAATACAAATGTTTGCATCGTTGCTAGGAATCGAACCCGCGACCATCGAAATAAGTAGGTACCGAAATTTATTGGTATGTATTTTTATTTTTGTATCATTACGAATGTCTGTTTATTTAGTTTTTAATGTTGTTGTTACCTTTGCAAGTATTTACAATTTTTTATTTTATGAAATACAGTCTACTTGTTATATCGCCCACGAGTATAATACTAAATAGTACCTAAAACCAGGGACATAAGGACACAAGACATTGTAACATAACGTTGTATTGCACTGTATTTTCAACTTTCATTTCTACGTTAAGAGTATACCTACGGTGAACACGTTACCACAGCAGCTGGGACGGACGTGGCTCCTTATATTAGTGAACAATGCGAGGCGGCCGCGGCGGCGCGCGCCGGCGCAGCCCTGCACGACACAACACGCCTCCAGTCACAAAACCCGCAGAAACATTAGCAAAAAGGTTAATGCGCTATCTGAACGAGCGATGCGGAGATCCTTATCTGCCGCCGCGCCGCGGCCGCCCCTGAGCCCAGCTATCGATCCGACGAGGTACCCGGTTCGATTCCTATACGTACCGTTTACGACTCGCATAAAACGAATCCCGAACGGCTCGGTATGGATTATTGCAGTACATACCGCTTTGAAATATAGGTATAAAACCAATATTGCCGTGTATGATCCGCTCGAAATGCGGAGGTTATAAAAAATGTCGTAAACATGAAATTAAAACGAAAGTAAAGGTCATAAAAGGTAGCAAAATTGTTGCTTTAATATCCCTGAAATGAAACCGAGCTGGTAAGATGAAATTCAGTTAAAAGGCACGCGTTACAGGACGTCGCCCGCGTCGTGAAGGGTGTGTGCAGTGTGTGGACAGTCTGATACTCTCACCGTCTCATCATTATATACCTGAAGCTGAATAACGATCGTGTATATCACAATCACATCTTTTTATAACATTACAGACGCCTATGACTAACCAAATTTTACAATTATTTGATTTTACACAATATCAATGAACATAATGTGTAACCAGTAAATATTATATTTTTTTTTACTAAAAATGTAAATGAAATAAAAAAATAAAAATAGTACACACAAATAGAGGAAAAAGTTTGTCTCTCAAGTTTCATCTTTTTGCATTGTGTATGTAAAAATAATTATAATATCTCAGGACAACTCACACAGCGACATCTAGTCTCAGGCTAAGCAGAGTCTGTGTTATAAGTACTAGACTACTGATATTTTTTTTAAATATAAACATTGTATGCATAGAAAACACCCAGAACAATATAATAACAATCGTAGTCATGAATATATTTGTACCGTGGTCATGAATCCATTGGAAGTAAGGCGGTAACTAAACCGCTAGACCACCGAGGCTGTCAGTTGTTTCATTGGTATAAGCGTATAAGTAAAAATAATATTATAAACGCGAAAGTTTGTGAGTATGGAGGGATCTGGATGGATGGATATTTGTTACTCTTTCACACAAAAACTACTGAACGGATTTTGATGACTAGGTACACATCAGAATAACACATGGGCTATAAGTTTGATGCGGGTGAAACCGCTGGCAGGGCTAGTCTACAATAAATGGGTAGTAGGTCGTTATCACACAGTATCAGTGCGTATCTGGAGTGAGATCCATGTGAGATGGGGTTAAAGCCCTCGGGGTGTAACGATCGTGTATTGTTTTAGCGCGCCGCGCCGCGCCGCTATCTGAACCCGGCCGCCGACCATTTATATTACAAGTATAACTACATTGAAGACTGCTGGGAATTTATAAATACACTAGCGGTCGCTATAAAAAATAGGGGTTGATGATAGAAGGGTGAAAATATAGGGTTTATACGTATAATTAGTAAAAATCACGGGATCTTACCACGTTTTATATTTATTTGCTGAGTTCTCGATATTTCGGCAGTGTTTCAACCACCAATACTATCTTCAATAAATGTATTTTTGACGGTGTTTTTCCCAATTTAATGAAACAGCAAAATAACTCCACTTTTTAAGTTAGGGGATAAAACTGAAGTAGGTAATTATAGGCCCATTTCTATCTTACCAGTACTAAGTAAAGTGTTTGAAAAAATTATGCTCAATCAGAAGCTTCAACACTTTAAAATAAATAGACTGCTTCACAGTCGGCAATTTGGTTTCACGGCCGGTAAATCAACTACTGACGCTGGTGTAGCTTTAATGAAACACATTTTTGACTGTTGGGAGAGGTCTCAGGATGCTATCGGTGTATTCTGTGACCTCTCAAAAGCATTTGATTGCGTTGATCATGAAACACTCTTACTCAAATTAGAACATTACGGTATTAGATATGAAGCACTATGCATGATGAAATCCTATCTAAATAATAGAATGCAAGTTGTTGAAATAAATGGTGTAAAGTCTGAGGGAACTAGTATTAAAATGGGTGTTCCTCAGGGCTCTATTCTAGGTCCTCTCTTATTTTTAGTTTACATAAACGGTCTTCCTTATATGGTAGAAAAGATAGCTGACATAGTTCTGTTTGCTGATGATACTTCATTAGTATTCAAAGTCAATCGACATATTGATGATATGGACGAAGTAAATGGTTCTCTCTCTTATGTTTTAAAATGGTTTACGGCAAATAATATGCTATTAAATGCAAATAAAACTAAATGTATCAAATTTACTCTCCCCAATGTAAGGCCGGTAGATTCAAAAATCGTATTGGACAATAAATCTATTAATTTTGTTGACGATACTGTATTTCTAGGTATCACATTAGATTCCAAGTTGCAATGGGGTGCTCATATTACTAAATTGGCGAGTCGACTTAGTTCTGCCGCTTATGCGGTAAGAAGAATTAGACAATTAACAGACGTGGCAACGGCTAAACTTGTCTATTTTAGCTATTTCCATAGCATTATGTCGAAATACAATATTTACTTTACAAAAGAGGGCCATTCGCTCCATTTATGGTATGGGTTCCAGGGAGTCATTGCGAGAGTGTTTTAAGGAATCAAATATCCTCACCGTTGCTTTCATACATTTATGAAAATATCATCTATGCCAGAAGGAACATAGACAGTTTCAAAAGAGTTAGTGATTGCACTAATAAAAACTTACGTAACAATAACAATCTGATTTTACCTAAATGTCGTTTGGCTAAAGTTAGTAATTCGTTTTATGGCAATTGCGTAAGGTTTTACAATAAAATACCAGAGTCTGTTATAAATCTGCCAGAAAAAAGATTTAAATGTCAAATAAAACAGTTCCTTTGCAAAAAAGCTTACTATAAAATTGAAGAATTCGTTAACGATAATAATGTTTTTATAGAAAAACTTTAAATCTATAGCACTGACAATATTATCTGATTACATTAATAATGAGTGCGTTGCGACTTCTATGTTGATTATCGCATGCCTCTTACTGTAATTATTTATATAAAAGAAACATCTATTAAAAAGAGCAACACACAAGTTTCTTTCTCATTCTTCTTGTGATGAATCTGCATTCCGAATGAGTGGTAGAATCAAAATATGACTATTCAAAAGTGCTTGTAATGAGTTTATTTGAATAAAGATTATTTCCATTTCTATTTCTATTTTACAATCATCACGGGTAAACGGATGGTTCTATGGGGTTGTATGTATTTTTAATGCCACATAATAAAAATGTATAAATAAAAAAAATGTTTTTGTGAAAATTGTGTTAGTTAAAAAATTAGTTATAGACCTATTCTCAGACCTACTGAATATACATATAAAATTTCGTCAAAATCGATCAAGACGTTTCGGAGGAGCATATACACGAAACCTGTGACACGAGAATTCTATATATTAAATTTAGTATACGTATAATAAATATTATAACAAGTCAAGCTACCTATTGTAGAATATCATTACACAGTACAAAACAAAGTCGCTGTCGCTGTCTGTCCGTCCCTATGTGCGATTAAATCTTTAAAACTACGCAACGGAATTTGAAGCGGTTGGAAATTATTAGTTTGAATTCTGTTAATGTTGGTGTTGTGTAATATTATTGCCATAAAAACTGCTTATTATTATTAAAAATTACTAGAATATTATTTTGTTTTATTGCATAGGACTAGGAAGTTACTAATAGTTGTAAAATGTAACTGTATACAGTAAAAGTTAGATCACTAAATAATTAGTAACTTATAACTTAACTTAAAAAACTACTTAAAAACTATCCAGGACACCCTTGTCAGGTCATTTACACTATTTCGCCTGTAGTACATTAATTAACGTAATGGGCGGCCACTTTGTGAAAGTATCAGAGGTGCCGCATCAATATACTATATACCCATAGTGTAAACAGTATGTCTACTAATGTGGTGCTAATACTAAAAGTATCCGCATGTACCCGGTAACTGTAACATTTCCCCTCAAAATCGATATATGCCAGTAATTTGGCTAGATGATAGGTGACAAGAGTCAATGCTATCAAATGGAAGTCCAAAATAATCTCTCTAGTTATAGTATACACCATTAACAAACATAATTAATATTTGTATAAATAATATGATTTCAATGAACCTTATTTTCTTATATTTACAAATTCAAGCACTGTCAAGAGACAAAGTAGTTAATCCTATCAGTTAATTTGTCTACAAACTACTAACCATGTTTATTCACAACAAACTTGGAACCTGTGCACGGCACTTAAATTATCTTAATCCTCAAATGAAACTCATTTATTAAAATTCAAGAAACACTTTGAACCAGTCCTTTAACAAGATGAGATATAAATAAAATGAGATAAAACAAACATTTAAATATCTTCCCATTTTATTTCAAACTAGCTGTGCTCGCGACTTCGTCCGCGTGGAGTTAATTTTAATTTTCTAAAATAAAAGTATCCTTAGTTACTCCTTATTACATCAGCTACCTGCCAAAAAAAGTCCCGTCAAAATCGGTCCATCCATTTCAAAGATTAGCCGGAACAAACATACAGACAGACAGACAAAAATTGTAAAAAAAAAATTTGGTCTATGTACCGTATTGTGCCTTGTATAACTAAATGTATAAATTATTTCAAGTCCTTTTTTTGTTCTTGTAAATTGTATTTAATGTTGCTGCTCAATTTCTGTATTCAGAGAATAGATCTTGATACATTAAAGTGAAATGACCCGTGGTCTGATGAAGTGCTCATAAAAATGCGATATCTCCGAGTCTCGTTTATTTTAATGAATGGGCAGCGGCCAAGATAATGGATAATGGTAGAGTAGTTGTAGCTAGGCATATGATGATGTCTGTAGCACAGAATACAACTAGCTAGGTTTTTATATCTAAATTGACAACAGCGGGCCGTTCTGACTTTGGCCAGGTTGAACATAAACAGCATGTTGTATTAGAATGTATATTTATATATTTAAAAAGTAGTCGTATAACCCAAATTGTAATCCACTAGGGTTTAGAAAAAGTAACCAAAAAACACATTAATCCTAATATAATATTATAAATGCAAAAATTTGTGAGTACGGATGTTTGTTACTCTTTCACGCAAAAACTTCTCAACAGATTCTGATGAAACTTTATAGTAATATAGCTTAGGCATCAGTATAACATATAGGCTTCATTTTTTATTGAAATAACACGGGCGGAAACACGGGTACAGCTGGTAATATTATATTATTTAAAGACGATTATTGAAGTCTTTTCTTTCTCATTAGTTTGTTTTGGCAGTCCTCCACAGTGCGGTTTTCTAGAATTTTTTTGCCACGCACAACCACATTGTGAAATCACCTTCCACTAATGGTATTTCCGAAACGATACGATATTGAAACCTTCAAGAAAAGGGCTTATTCCTTAAAAGGCCCAAAACGTACTTGCAACTCCTGGATGTTGTGGGTGCACATGTGCGGCGGTAATCACTTACCATCAGGTGAGCCACATGCTCGTCTGTCCCCTGTTCTATAAAAAAAAGTTTGTTTTGATATTTTTTATTATATAAGTGTCTAACATATCATATATATTATTAAATACATAAAAAAGTTACAGGAATCCAAAATAAAAGTTGACGACTCTTTTTATTGGTGGAATAAAAATTTGGTGGTAAAGAGGCGGTCGAGTTTTCTCAGTAGCCGCTACAACGGCGAAGGACAGTCGTAAAACTCAAGCTACTGTTACCGATAGGGTTGCCAACTTTTTTTTTACAAAAAAATACTTTATTTTTCAAATTACATGTTTTTATTGCTTTAAAAACGTATTTTTGTGTTGTTTTAACATTAGAGCTGTGACAAATGTCACAACTCACAATTGACATCTAACATTTCAGTAATTATAAATCGTTTCCATTATCCCTTTTCAACATTTCGTTCAGTAATTATAAATCGTTAAGTAGCCATAATGAGTATTTTGCATCACAGTAAAGGTTGAAACATAAATAGAAATATAAATAATCTTTATTCAAATAAACATAATATAAGCACTTTTAATAGTCACATTTTATTTAATCTACCGCTCATTCGGAATGCAGACTTATCACAAGACAAAAGAGCAAGAAACTTGTGTGTTGTTCTTTTAAATAAATAAATTAGATTTAAAATAAATAGGATTAGGCATGCGACAATCAACATAGAAACCTAATATAAACCTATGGTCGGCAACCCTAGTTACCGATGGCTTACCGTCCAATAACTAACTTCTGATATTTATGATGACTTGCAGAAGACACCTCCATGTGTTCAGTACAGTACACCTTTCGTCTCTAACTATTCATATAGAAAAGAGCTTAATATACTATGTAGACGCGAAAGCCTATATACTTATAGATAAATCACGCTTCATTTACAGTATTTTAATATATACTTTTGTATATTAATATATAATTCATACGAAAATTATCTCTCTGTATTATTTCTAATGACTTCCTCGGTGTAGCGGATTATCATACCGCTTTACTTCCGATGGTCGCGGGTTCGATTCGTCGCACGATTTAAACATTTATACTATTGAGTATGATTGTTTGTATCGGTCTTGGTGTTTCCTATGAATGTTATGTATGTATGTATTTACTAAAAAACTGTATCTAAATTTTTATATCTGTTAGCTAGTACCCATAAAACCGTATGAAAACTTAGAAAAATTGATTATCCTTGGAGCGAATTATCACTAGGCGAACCTGTATCGCGGGAGTCCACAAAAGAATTGCCAGATGATTGTTAACTATTACAGATAGAATATGATACAATTCAGAATAACAACTTCATCGGAAGTTGGTTGTACCAATATTTCATAGAATACTGACATGAATGTTCAACCTATTTAACTTTAGAGCATGGATGATATATTCTCTTTTAGATGCATTACGAACACGTTCCATTAAAATATGGTGCAGATTGTTCCCACAGCTTCACAATTAGGGGATGTCACTTTTTTCATGAAATAAGCAAATTTATTTAATAGAATGTGTCCGGAGCGCAGTCTATTCTAAATACCAATGTGCTGTCTGTGTGTATAGATGTTTGCGAGTGCGAACCAGAGAATACGAGGAGCTCACAAATTATAATATTGATTTTGTTATCAGGTCGTTTGCTGTGCGTAGTACAAAAACGTTATCTCTAGTTCTTATTTACCTCTCCACGCTCACTCGACTCTAACACGGACCAGTCAAATGCTTTTACATTATTAGTACTAGCTGTAAGTACCACAGCGTGTCAATAGATACAACTTAGTTATTACACTTTGTTTCGGTTCCAATGTGTTGATCTCTAAACCTGTAATATAATAATAACCCTCGTGCTCCCCATTATTGATTATGCTGATGTGTGCTGCTCTGACATGAATGAGGACCTCTTAAATAAATTGGATCGTCTTCTTAATAATGCTATCCGTTTCATTTTCGGTCTTCGCAAGTACGACCATATCTCTCTTTATCGTTCTAAGCGTAAATGGCTTCCGATCCGCCAACGCAGAATTGTTCACCTCTTGTGTACATTGTATTCAGTCCTATACGATCCAAACATTATCTCTCACACACATCTCTCACCGTAATCTTCGTCCGTCTAGGAATCTACTCTTGCATGAGCAGGAGCTCATCGTACGAGCTTCGTCTCTAAATCTTTCATGCTTCAGGCTATTAAACACTGGAATGCTTTGCCCCTTGACATTAAATCGAGTACTACCAAATTTACCTTCAAATCCAAGTTAAGAAAACATCTTTCCAACGACTTTTGTAATTAAATGAATACATTAATATAGTGTTAATTTATCTCCGCTTTCACTCTTGGATTTGTTATGATTATTTGTATATATGTATAAATTTTAAATGTATTTTATTATGTACTTGAATGTATATGTATATATATATGTATTTTATTATAATTGTACCTTTCTCCTTTTATTATTTATTTCATGTTATTATTTACTTAAATGCACCGCCCACTAATCTCTGTTTGCCCTATGGTCGACTGGGAGAAAATGCCTTATGGTGTTAAGTCCGCCATGTGCACCTTTATTTTGTTTTATATTTGTGCATGAAGTTTTTATAAATAAGTAAATAAAATAAATAATAATAAGATGTTTATTTTGGCATCAATGGCCCATTTTTTAGTTTATTTTTCTAATCTATTTTTTTTTTCGGACTACTCTTATGCTGTTGGGCGCAGCTGGCCTTTACAGCTTCACCGGACGTTAGGGGGCGAGTGCAGATGTCACTCCAAACCAAAGGAAGGACTTATGGAGCGGCTGAAGGCCAGCTCCTGCCTGACGGATACGATTTTAGTCTGAGGGCACCGCTAGGGGTTCGAACCTCTGTTTAGGCCGTCGTAATGTCGATCCCCGTTTGAATTGGATGGGGGATCTATCGCAAGCCAAGCGCAAACCCATTAATAGTAAAAAAAGAAGAATGTTGTTGGAGTTACAACGCATTCTGATAAATAGAGATGCAGTTGTTTTTCTAATCATGGCATAAAAGTCATCTGTTCGTGCAAGAGCATAATAATTAATAATGATAATAATAACTCTGAACAATTCACACACAGTCATATAGTCCCAAGTTAAGCAGAGCATGTGTTATGAGTACATTTTAAACTAAATACATAGAAAAGACCCAGACACATCATGAATACAAAATATTTGCATTGTGCAAGGAATCAAACCCGCAGCAGCGTGCTAAATCGCTGGACCACCGTGGCCATCAGTACGTTTTACCTACCTAACTACTTACGAGAGAGTATTAAATGTAAATTTATATAAATATAAAAATAATTTAGGTGAAATATCTAAATAAATATTGAACTGTGTTGACTAATGAGACGCATGAGCGAGACGCGCGGCCAGTTGTTAAGTAAACGATGATGTGGGTCGCTGTTATGAATTTAAATGTAGTTGAGAGAGATTATATGGTGTTATGTTGCTACGGTGACATAATGACGGCCAGACGGCAACCCTTGCCGTTTATTTACACCGGCAGCACCGCTGCGCCGCCGCGACGGCAGTATAACGTAGTGTACAGGCAACACTCGAGGGCGTCTCCCCACGTGCTGCTCACAACCGCACAAATTGATTAATAACTCCAAAACAATAAGAATTCTTTCAATTTATTACCATACTACCTACCCGCCCCGGCTATATATTTATTCATTTACGTATGTATATAACTATAATATATATGTATTTATTTCGATAATTTAACATCCCCTCCAGAGGAACACATTATACAATTAAAACTTTGGCCGTATCAAATCGCGGCTGATGTACTACATAATATATTTATAATACAAAAAAAATGGGATAATAAAAACAGTAGAGAAATAAATAAATTTAATAAAAAACCGCCCTGGCTTCGCACGGGTGTACATGTATTGTACATATAAACCTTTATCATGAATTACTCTATTTATTCCTAAAAGCTTAAAAGAGTAGTTTAAAAGACTAATAATGATTTGAAAGTAATGAAAAAATTAATTGTATTTAATTGTCATTTTTATTTAAAACTAGCTGTTCCCTCTTGTTGTTTTCAAAATAAAAGTAGCCAAGTTACTCCTTATTCCAACAGTAACCTGCCAAAAAAAGTCCCGTCAATATCGGTCCAGCCATTTCCGAGATTAGCTTGGAACAAACAAACCAAGAGAGAGACAGACAGAAATTATAAAAAATGTTATTTGGTATATGTACTGTATATATATTTATATGCATGTAGTAAATAACGCTTATTTTCATATTACAAACAGACACTCCAATTTTATTTATAGATGTCTAGATTAACAAATACATTCATCGCAGGTACGTAGGTATAGCTATGTGTAATATTATGTTATCTGTGGTACAGCTAATTATTACGTATGTTGTTGCCATGTCAATTTCAGGTTCTTTCTATAATCAAACTGTTGTAGATTAATTAATGATATGCCACAGTCCTGACACCGCGTATATATAACAAAGGCAATAAGTATAAGAAGTATAAATACCATATTATATAATAGTATATCACAACCGATCATCACACAGCGCCATCTATTAGTATTTATGTATAAACCAAACTACATGATTTTAGTACCGAACTAAAAATGATGTAGTTTTGTTTATAATATACATAATTTACAAAGAATACCACCCAAACCATTACAAAGAATCTTACTTATGAATACAATGTTTGTATTCCGGAGAATCGAACGGCAACCTTTGGAAGGTTTTAAAATAGCTACACCGCCGAGGTCATCGATTCAACAAATAAAGATTGATTATCTAATACTGGCAAATATTACTTAACAACCTCGAAACTCTCAATAAAAGACTGTTTGTCATTCAACTCGAAACGCGATGTAACTTAGCGATAGTGATGACAAATGGTCATTGTAAGGACGCCAGCAGCCAGCAGCCAGCAGGCGGCAGCCAGCAGACCGACACAGGAAGTCACTTTGCACCGAAGTAAAATATCATTGCTTTATTATTACTGAAGCTTTTTGTAGTACATACGTACATGCGCGGGTCCTTCCCGAAGGAGTAGTGAGATATAAATATCTTTTTGTCCTCGATCTCGCAAATTCCACTTTCTGAGACAGAGAAGTAATATGAACACCGTACATTAGTTTCAAGGGACAGAATAGAAAGGATTTAACTCACAGATGGCCTCGTGAGTTTCATCATTACATAATAAAATGAAGTCTCTGTCGCTGTCTGTCCCTATGTATGCTTAAATCTTTTAAACTACGTAACGGATTTTGAAGCGGTTTTTTTAATAGATAGAGTGATTGTAGAGGAAAGTTTATTTATATAAATACATGTACCCGTGCGAAGCCGGGGTGTAGCTAGTATATAATAAAATTCACTTTCAAGCTTTGAAATGTCAATAAATTTAGTCATATTAAACCTTACGGAGGCACCGCTACGCGTTCGAACTTCGGCTCAGGCCGTCGTAATATCGATCTCCATTTGAATTGGACTGGGGATCGATCGGAGGAGACCTTATGGGGGATTGTTAGTACTGTGTACTATTGCTAGCAAAGTACTATGTGACATTATTCTTCAGGCGGTTCCTTGTGATAAATTCCTGGTGAATATATCAGGAAGGGTTAACTGACGTCACTATGCTCATCTTATCAGCCTCCACTGGTGCCTTGCCAGCTTAAACTGTTAGAGCATACGGATGCACCATTTCAGTATCATCCATTAAAAAAACCGACGTCTTAGTATACTTACCTAATAACTTTTGAAGCTCTGGTTGAAATGTTAACGTTTAGCCGAAATTTGAGCGTATATATGAGTGCTTTTGAGTACTAACTAAACTAAGTACTAAACTTGTTTCTGACGTAGTATCAACTAGTTTTGCATGTGACAGGGAAATTAAAGTACGTTGGTATATGTTGTGAATTAGATAGACTTTTCGTTTGTCTGCATGTGTACCGCGTGGGATACAGTTACCTAGATAGATCAATGATTGAATGATTGCATTTAATAATGTCTAGTAAGACAAACTCAATATTGTCTATTAAACACTGGCGAGTCTAAACTGTGTCAACAGCTTACATTTTTCTATTGTTATTTAGATAAGATCAATATTTTTATGTACATATTCTATTACCATCTATACATATAAATAAAATTGGAGTGTCTGTGGTCTGTATCTGTATTTGTGTTCCTTCTCTTCCACTGCTCTCTATCGGCCGTCATATCTGAGCTCACTCTCCTTTATTCATATGATCTTTCCCACATCCCTCTCCATTCACCCACGTTCATACATATACACTTTCCTTAAGACATGAAATTTAAGTAATAAAAATATTAGTCTTTAAAATACTAAATAATCTTTCAGTAGTTAAATTAACATGAAGTGAAAATTCACTACATGTTGATTTACTTTTAACTACTGCAACTTTATTACTGCGTCCTGTTTTTAAACTGAGTTGTCCTGGTTTATCTAAGTACACGCGACTTCGTCCGCGTGGAATTTAACTTTTTTTCTATAAAAGCCTAAGTTACTCCTTATTACATCAGCTACCTGCCAAAAAAAGTCCGTCAAAATCGGTCAACTCATTTTAGAGATTAGCCAGAACAAACAGACAGACAGACAGACAAAAATTGTAAAAAATGTTATTTTGGTGTATGTACCGTATTTATATTCATATGCATGTAGTAAAACACAGTTATTTCAATGTTACAACCAGACACTACAATTTTATTTATATGTATAGATTGGTAACCGTAGCGTAGGTAGGCGGGCGCCAGTCGGTTGAGCCGCAATGGTCGCTCATGCATACATCGCAGTAGATAACGCCCTCGTGTACAGCGCGTACAGCGCGTACAGCGCGTGTAGCGCGCCGCTGGTAGTGAACGAAGGGTTCGCAATCCACCAAACATATATGTAACACAAACAATTAAGCAAAAATGGTAATAATCACTAATATTACTATCCTTACTAATGTCACAGATGACATAATATTATAAATGCGAAAGTATATCAACAATATTAATGTAATACATGAAAGTTTATTATCGCACTTTTATGTGACACTAAGTTGTTACCGCGACTTCGTCCGCGTGGAATTTTAACTTTTATTTTTCTAAAATAAAAATATATATAATAAAAGTAGCCTAAGTTACTCCTTATTATATCAGCTATCTGCCAATAAAAGTCCCATCAAAATCAGTCCAGCCATTTCAGAGATTAGCCGGAACAAACAGACAGAAAAAATTTGAAAAAAAATGTTATTTTGGTGTATGTACCGTATTTATATTCATATGCATGGCGTAAAAATCGGTTATTTCAATATTACAAACATACACTCCAGTCATACTTATATGTATAGATTACAGAAAATATAGTAGAAATATCCAACGCATCTATTTCTAAAGCATTTATAGGGGCCAATCGATGTTGCAACCCTGCCGCAGCCCCCGGGGATCCTTGCATAAATCTAGAAATGCTGCCATGTTCAAGAATTCAGTCTAGCACGTCCGCATCTGACACGTTTATACGGTCACAACTAGTATACAGTCACACTGAGTGGCCCGCTTCCTACGCCATGCGACGCGACGTGCCTACATTTACTTAACTAAGTATCAAATAACGTCACGAGCTTTTAGCGTGCACTTTTTTAGATGGCCGTCGAGGTTTTTTTCTTAGGAACCTTCAACAATATTGTCACGTTCATGTTAATATTTGTGAATAGCATTTGCATTGCACGGTCCATGTTCGTATCACGATGTTAGTGTATGTTTGCCGGCGAGCGTGTATGTAAAGTTACTTATCGTTGTTAGGCCTGGCGCTAAGAGACAGCGCCGCGGTTGCACACTTAACACTCGTCGGTTCGAGCCCCGTCCGAAGGTGGGCGCGCCATCTTTGCGCCGATCTCACGAGTTAGCACTGTTTACCAACTGTTTGAGAGCTCGTTAATCCAGCCGTAATTAATGGAGGAGCCTCCTCGGCGGTATCAGGGCTATTTATCTGTCGGCGTGGTCCGCGGAGATTGAAAACGAGCCGGCAGGATGTCGCTGCCTCCCTCGTCTGTCTAGTCTCTCTCTCACCTCGCGTTTACTGTGACATTTCGCACTTTATTCATGAATTGATTATCTAAATATAACAATGACATGTAGAAATCGTTTATTTAATCTATTTATTTTTTTATGCATATTATGTATGTATTTACGAAAAAAAAATTTATGTATTTGTATCAGTTGTCTAGTACCCATACAACACAAGCTACAGCTAGCTTGACTTGGATCTAGATGGCGCTGTGTGAATTGTCCTGAGATTATTATTATTATTGAGAGTAATGTCTGAGTTTAGGTTCTAACAAATAGATTATAAGCATTTTTGAGTTGCCTATTTTTATTATTCTACCGCCAAATACTGAATGCAGATTAATATATTTGTAACAGAAAATATGATATAATGGTTATATTGAAATTAACATCGTGACTTGACAGTTCATTTCACTCACTCTCAAATATTCAGTTCACAGAATGACATCGTATCATAAAGTAATAACATATTTATGTTTGGCATTACAAAATTAGTTTTAACTATATATTTAAGATTATCAAGTGTAGACTTTACTAGACATTACCTCCTAGAAATACAAAGTATATCATTATAATCTTTAAATTGTAATTATATAATAATTAAATTAATAAATAATATAATTTGATTCACTCATTACAAGAAGAAAAAACCAAGAAACTCGTGTTTGAATAATTTGTTTTTTAATAGATAATTACTTAATCAATATTAATATTACTCATTGATGTATGTGGTATGTGCAATTACTGCTTCTATTATTATAAATCGTCTTATTTCCTAATATATATTAAGGTGGTCGCCCTCGCTCAGCCTCAGTGGGCGCGACGCGACGACGTGACGTGGGCTCAGCTGACACCCTCGTTATAAAACAAAAGGCAAAACAAATAGCTATAGAATTACGCGTGGTTTTTTATTCGTCTAGTGATATTCGATAGGAGTTTAGGGATATCTCGAAAGTCGTTATTTGAGATTGTTTTTTTCCAAGTAGCGAAGCGAAGACGTGAAATCGACTTGAAATAGGTCTGATACCTGATCTCATGCTTATTTATAAGTAAAAAATAAGTCGGTATTTTCGTTAAAATTAATCACGAAATGTAGAGACACATTATATTTCGTGTTTAGTTTCTATTTCAGGACACTAAAGTCTAGCTTCCATGACTACCAGACGCAAGCAGCAAGACTTTAGTGTCCTGAAATAGATCTTTTTGGATAACTAGAATTAAATTTTGAAGTTTGGTGACGCATTAAATTTATGATAGCACCCCATTTGACATTTATTATGGGAAAAAAAAATTTATACTATCCTCTATGCAATTCCTTCATATTTGATCATCGTTTAAACCTTCCCTGGACTTCCACGAATATTTTAAGACTAAAATTAGCCAAATCGGTTCAGTCGTTCTCGAGTTTTAGCGAGACTAACGAACAGCAATTCATTTTTATATATATATAGATAGATGATTTGCATTCCATCCTGTGTTAAAGGCACCCAATTCATTCTATTGAAAGTTAGTTAGGAAATCAGTAGTAGCTAGACAAGTTCACCGAGTATGAACTACAATGACCTCCAAGAGTTATCACATGAAAGTCGAGTATAGTATGTTAGTATAATTGGTATTAACATCATTATTTATGCAGAACAATCTCCTCTCAACGCAGCCAAGTGTAGATCTACGTAGCTCTAACGTATTCTGTATTATAATATTATAAACCCGAAAACGCGAAACGATGGGTGTTTGTTACTCTTTCACACAAAAACTACTGAACGTATTTAATTTTAATTCGTAAGCGACTAAAATGTCCTACATGAATAAATTATGTTTGAATTTAAATAATGAAACTTTACCGTAATATAGCTTATATAACAGAATAATATATAGGCTATAATTTCAAAAGATATGCAAACTGGGCGAAATATAATGAAACATGTTAACTGAGTGTGATGCAGACAAAGTTGCGCTGAGCAGCTAGTTTATAGGAGGACAATACACATAATAATCCGGGAAAATTAAATATACAGCAGCAGTTAATAATTTTAACGTATGCGACAAAATGTGACACGTTTAGCAAATGTTGAATAAATCAATAATTAACTTGCATATCAGAACCATTGAGATATATGTACCCACTGTACCACAATACAGACAGCTTTACGAATGGAAAACAACTGAAAAGTACAAAAGGTTGCGGTTATAGACTTGATTATTCCTTAAAGTATCAGTGTATCGTCGGTTAGGATATTTCTTAAGTTTACGTGATTTACTACGTAAAACATTATATTTTATCGAAGCAAAACATAGCTACATAAGCAAATATCTGGCGAATTAATGAATTGCAGCACTATTGCCGCAATTGTTGGGTGACACAACGACAGCAAGTGCGATGATGTTTAACATGTAATGCCTCAATGAGCCAAGTATTCAGTATTAATATGCAATTTTAATATTTAATATGTCGCATTGACTGCCGATGTATGATATAAACAAATAATTTACAAAATGAATTCATAATTCTACTACGTGGGCAATATTTTAATATTAATTAATTATTACTTATCATTACTGAAATAGCTTGGACTAATCCATAGCTGTCTCTTTATTGTAGTTTAATCTCTCCAGCTTTGACTGAGTAATTACATTGACTACGATGTTAAAAAACATCACAACGCTTTACTGGCGCGACATGAAATGCCCAGTCAACATCATATGATTGAATGGGGCGAAGGGGGTTGTTATTAATGTGAACTGATGATCCAATGATAGCTAGCAATGTATCTAGTTATCACGATAGTTTCAGGGGGAAACACGTGGAGATCAACCTCGCCACGTAAATTCCCTGGAAACCATCGAGATAAATTGCTTCTAAATTTGTACTGAGCTGGGCACCAGTTGTTATGAGGTATAACAACTGGTGCCCCGCGTATACCGTCAACGCAGACGGGTGCACCATTCTATTGTCAACCATTAAAAATAAACCTGATTTAATCACTAACTAGCAGACGTTATCTATCATCTCCATGTATAAATAACTCCATGTACACTATTCTTAATAACTACACGACAGGTAATATTTCTAAGGTACTCGCAGTGCCGGGCCAGGTGCGATGTCATCTGGCAAAATTCTTGCGCGACGTCACAACCTTTATCTGTTAATACTTGTTACTTGTGTGTGTGTGTGTGTGTGTGTGTATCGTGCTAGGAAATTGTTAATAACTGCCGAGCCTCACATGTAAAGAAGAGTGAGCAATTTCCTTTGAAGACCAGTCCCACGTCCTGCGGTTTTGTAGCTCATCTACGAGAAACGTTACACGAATTAGTTCTTATTACGTCCACGTAAGGTTGAAACTCGGTTACGACCGGATTACTATCGGGATGAAGCATTATTTCCCTGTAATATTATCAGTGCGGTGAGAGCACGTCGGTCGCGTCGAACTCGCTAAGTACTTTTGTACAAAGCCATAGGGGAGGTGCGCCGCGCCGCGCCGCCAGCACCCACGGGGGTTTGGAGGGGGCCGCGGGGGAGGAGGGGGTCGCCGGTGGTTGCAGGCTAGGTGCATCGTATTCACTTCATTTTTATAGCAATATAACAATGTGTGAAGATAACATGACGGAGTTCCACACGCGCAATGTGTGTACATACATACATACATACATATACTTATACCAAGTGTTACGTAGCATGGTGCGGGTGACAGTTTCATTAACGTTTCGTTTCACTCTTGAAACTTGCCGCGATTTACAAATTATGACTTAGTATTTCAGCTGTACCACATTCGTAATATATTAAATTTATTAATAACTGTATTAACTTAAATGTAACAATTGTTAAATGTAAAATTGGTAACTGTCACCCGCACCATACTACAGCGCACACAGTATACAATATTGACTATAAAAAGTAAGTCACTATATGTTGATATGTCCCTTAATAGAATCCGTCCTTTGTATAAATAGCTGGGACAATTTTTTATTGTCGATGGATATACGATATACGAAACGTCTTAAAGTAATCTACTCCAATTTCTGAATAACATGCACCTACTTAGTAGAGAAATGTAAATAAAAAAACTACATCGGATTGATCGGAGTTTTTTATATCATAATATAAACCCACAGACAAAAACCATATTGTAAAGAGCGAATATGAAAAGATATTCAATTTTTAAAATTACAAATTCTCACGTAGTACGTGGGGAGCTTTGAACAAAAATACAAAATAAAAAATACAATGTTCTGTAATCTGATATTGTAAAGGGATATAGGGAGGAGTATAGGGATTCCGCTATAAAAGGTATAAAAAGTATAGAGATGTTAAAAGTAGCTTTGTATTTCGAGAACTGATTACAGTTAAATTAATTTAGTAGTTTTACCCATGACTATCTAACTTACTGACATTGACAAAATTTATTTTTCTTGGTACATATCGACACCAACAATTTATACTAAGCTAACTCGAATTTTCAGTAAATTCGTTTTTTTATGCTAAACCGCGTAAAATGATTTTTATATATATAATAAACAAAATACTAAGAAATATATAAAAATAACGAAGTTACTCAATAAAGTATCTTAGATCATATCTTAACGAAGATGGTAAAAATGAATGTGAATGGTTAAGGGCAGAGGAAGACCGAAAAAAGAGATGGATGGACTGTGTGAAAGATGATATGGTAAGAAAGGAGAGTAAATAACGATGACTGCGAACGGGGATGAATGGAAGAGAAAAGAAACTTATTACGCCGACCACAAAATAAATGGGATATGGAAGAAGCAGATGATGATGTGTCTCAACATAGTCAGTTGATGTGATCATTTTAAAACATTAAAAACACATAATCGTAAATAAACTCGTAATTATTTTTATTATTATATTTTATAACTAGTTATTCACTTATTTATGATCTGATTAAAAATAATGTAACGTTCTTTTTTATTAAAAAAAAATAAAAGTTGCCTAAGTTACACCTTATAACATTGGCGATACGCGAGTAAAAGTCCCGTCAAAATCGTCAACCGTTTCGGACATTAGCAAGAAGAAACAGAGAGACAATAATTTTCGATATTTTTTGATGTGAGTACCGTATATTACTTCATATACATTAGTGAAAGGCCGTTGATTTGAAATTACAAACAGACACTTTTATTTTATTTATTTGTAAATGTGTGATATATATATATATATAATTTTACAACAACCAGCGATGTAACTCTTGTGTGAGGAAAAATAAAGATAATCCATCAAGAACATACCAAGTTCACTGTTTGATAATATAATCATTACATAGTATAAAACAAAGTCGCTGTCGCTGTGTGTCCCTATGTATGCTTAAACCTTTAAAACAATGCTACGGATTTTGAAGCGGCTTTTTTAATAGATACAGTGATTCAAGAGGAAGGTTTATATATATAATACATGTACATCCGTGCGAAGCCAGGCCGAGTAGCTTGTTATAAATATGATACTAAAAATAGTTTTTGTTGGAGTGTCCAACACAAGTAAATCTACTCACACATTTTAGTACGAGGGTAGTGTATACCAGAGGTTCCCAAACTGTTTTGTGTCGTAGACCTCTGCCATATTTTTGGGTTTAGAATATATAGACTCCCCATTCTTACTTGAGATTGATTTTTTGTACATTTCTAACTGTAGTAAAGGTTAGTGTTAAAAACTTAAAGTAAAAACAACAAGATGCCTGCTGTTGTAGACCCCTTGCAGTTTGTCATAGACCCTGGTCGTCGATATAGAACACTTTAGGAATCACTGGTGTATACATCGTGTATACTATACTACATTTGTACTGTTCGGTAAGTAGTTGAACACTAATTTCTGAATATGAAAGCCAGTGTACCTGTATGTTTGTTTGTTACCGTTTTCGTTCCGTTTCTTTTTATGACGTCCTCGCTAAATTACTTAACCTGCGGGTCGACATGTGCGAAAATAAATTCATGCAAATTGCACATTTCAAATACTAGGACAGTCATTTGTATGGAACCTTCTCACAAACGATGGCGTCGAACTATTTATTTAATCGTTACCTAAATTAGGATTTTTCTTGACTTAGACTTGACAATACAAATATTTGTACATGTAAATTTACAAGTACAAATATTTGTATTCTGGTAGGTTTGTTTGTATTAATCGGGATGTTCAGTAGCGGCAAAAAAGATTGACGGCCTCAATAGTGTAGCGGTTTGCCACTCCGTCTTACTTCCGATAGGCGCGGGTTCGGTTCCTCCATAAAGTACAAGTTCAAATTCAAAATATCTTTATTCATATAGGTCTATTACAGACTTATGATATCTCAAATCTACCGTCAGTTCGCAATGATTTTTTGAGATGAGAAGACCTGAGTTTTTCCTAATCTTTTGCCGCTACTGCACGTCTTTATACATTATTTATGTATAATTTCCAGATACCATGTTAGGTATACAATCCAGCCTATAAGCAATTATGTAATGAAAAATGTGCTCCCCATTAAAAGCGATGTGTATTGAGGTGTTACAAAGAGCAGCAATAGCAATGACCCGCCCCCGTAGCCCCCGACGCCCCCGACGCCCCCGGGGAAACGGCCGGATGCGGACTGTGAGGCCACTACTAGTAGGGTTCATAACTCTAATAAAAAAGTATGTTGTACTACGATATTGCAGTTGGCCGTAGTCGGCCTTTACAGCTTCACCGGACGATAGGGGGCGAGTGCAGGTCGCACTCCCAACCAATGGGAGGACTTATGGAGTGGCTGAAGGCCAACTCCCGCCGTCGGATACGTTTGATTTCAGTCCTGAGGGCACCGCGACTCGACTCGAATCAGGCTGTCGAATTACGATCCCCGTTCGATTGGACGGGGGATCGATCGGAGGTGGGACACAGTCTTTCTACATTAGTCACGGACCTGATTACACTATCTGTTTACCTAAGTTTTGTACGTGTAAATTTTGAATATTTGATATTTGCCATCGTTTGTCTGAAATCGATGAAAATGATGCTAATGAAGTAATTAATCAAAGTGTTATTTTTTGTTAGTATTGGTACCAAACAATACGGACAGTTAGTCAATGAAAAATCGCACGTGTGAAACAGCCTACATAAAGATAGGGTTGCCATGCGTCCAGGTTTTTTGTCGGGAGCGTCCGGGGTAATGTAACTTTTTAGGTTTAGTATTAAAGTATTTGATATTAATTAATAATTTATGTTTTATTTTCAGAACAAAATAAAATCGAATTATTTATTAAAACAATTTGTAACAAACTTTAATAAGATTCTGTTTTGTAAGGTACATTTTAAAGTAATGACAAAAAATTACTACATTTATTTTTAAGACTGAAACTAAATAAAAAAAATTAACTGTTTTTTATTACACTATGTTAAAAAAACCTGTTAACACGTCCGGGTTGTGGACTCTAAAATCCGGGGTTTCATGCGTATTGTCTGATTTCAAATTTTAGAGATGGCAACCCTACATAAAGAGGATATTAGAGTGTCTGTGTGTCCCGCCCGCGCCGCCGCGCCGCGCCACGGAGCTCAACTACAAACGTCATAAAAAATATAACGCGCTGATAGTTGCCGTTAAGAGCATTATCGGATTATTTATGACGTGAGTAACACTTTAGTGCCTAAACACATGTATAAATTGGTAACAGAAATATATAGATATGTATATATATAAATATTTTACTATGACAACTTACATAATAGACACAGTTGGCGGCCTCGGTGGATGAGTGATTTAGCACACTGCCTTATTTCCGATGGTCGTAGGTTCGATTCTCGCGGCACAAACATTTGTATTCATGGGTATGTTTGTTTGTATCGGTCTAGGTGTCTTCTATGTGCATAATCTGCATGTATTGACAAAAAATATATCTTAATTTTTATATCAATTGTCTAGTACCTATAACACAAGCTCTGCTTAGCTTGGGACTAGATGGCGCTGTGTCAATTGTCTGGGGTTATTTATTTATATTATTATATAAATAAATTACGGACAACACTACGTACATCTCAAGTGTTCATGCTCATGTGTGGCCATTCCAGGAATCTAAGATGAAATGTAATTTCACTGGCCTCCCTTCAAGAGAAAAAGGCTTACAAAGCAACTGCCCGGCGGCTGGATATAGCCGAGACGAATGTACTACTAAACTACTCCGTGCACATATAATATTTGTTGTGTGTTACTGAGAGACATCGTAAACGATACAAATAAAAACAAACAAAGACTGTTTCACTTATTTATTTTATGTATTTTCATTTAATGTTAGATATAGACGCCTATATAAATATACATTGTAAATAAACTGGCTATTAAAAAATATATATTCAATTGAGTTGCTTGCCAGTTCTTCTCGATTGGGTCTATGTACTGAACTGGACGGTAGGGAAATATAATTAAAAAATTTTACGTTCATAAGCGGCTAAAATGTTCTACATAAATAAATGATTTTTGAATTTGAATTTGTATACATTCGCTATATTTGTACACAGTATTTATCGTTGTAAAACATAATTTTAGGTCAAATAGCACCTGAAATACTATTCAATATTACAGTGACAAATCACAAAACTATACGAGGCAAACAATAATCGAATGCAATATCAAAATTCCGCCAGAGAATATCAATTCCACTTTATAGTTATTACTGTCGTTCCACTATCTCGTTGTAATTTTGTAACAAAAAAAATATGAAAGCGATATTATTCGCAGTTAAATAAACTAACTAGTCGATATTTCTGTCGTCAAACAGCTCGCTTTGAAAGATGGGTTCCGGTTGAAGGGCGCATAGTTGAGATAAGGCGTAGTTAAATTACAAGGTAGGTCGGCATGAGATTGAGAATAGTGCTCCGTAATGGTATAGCACAGTGGTGTGCGACCTATCTTCATTTGCGACCCCTCCTTTTTTTAATCTTTGTCGCGACCCCGGAGTAGACTGCAGAGGTTTTTTTTTAACAATCAACGTAGTTAAATTGAAATTATTTCTGTAATTTCATTTTATTAGAGGTTTTTACACAACACAATTAGGAAAGTTAGGAAGTTAGTTTACCTACTTTATTAGTACGATACTTAGAAAAACGTTGATTGACATCACACCAGGTTTGGAATAGAATAGAAAATCGTTTACGTATACGTGCACGCTATATTTTTATTGTTATATTAGGTTCTTTAAATTTGGTGACCCGGAAAAAACCTACGGGTTTGCATCACCGTATAGCATATAGTGGTTTAACGGGCGTCACGTGATACCGTGACAGCCGTGCTGCACATGTGTATGAGTGATAGTTACTAATTGTCATTCTGTAGACTGACAGATAGTTTGCATGCCAAATACAATTTACAAATTAAATACAAAAGTATGCAGTTATTTTAATGGTACCCAGTTAGTTTTACAGACGTGGTAATTAACAATAAATATTGTATATTGACAGGAGATGCGTGTTGTTAGCACATAGTATGTGTAATCAGGTTACATTTAGTGCTTCCTTAATAAACGCAACCTTCACTAAAATACGTTGCAGCGTATGTGGCTACTTGTGAATACGCGTGGTAGGTAACTACCGTGCACTAACAATTAATTAGTAACTTTGTCAAATTCTGAATGTGTGTGTTTAAAAAGAGGAAAGGTAGACTGTCCTCAAACACACACTGTCGCGGCATTTTCAAACGGGGGCCGCGCGCTCCCGGGCGTCCTTTTGATCACGATCCCCAATTCAAACGGGGATCGATAGCCTGAAGGCCTGAGCAGAGGTTCGAACCCCTAGCGGTGCCCTCAGACTATAGTCGCATCCGTCAGGTGGGAGTTGTTGGCCTTCAGCCGTTCCCATAAATCCTTCCCCGCGGAAGGACTTTGGACTTTGGAGTGCCATCTGCATTCGTCCGGTGAAGCTGTAAAGGCCAGCTCTGGCCAACAGCATTAGAGTAGTCCGAAAAAAAAACTAGTATGTGTCAGTGTAGTCTTGAAGACTTCGATGACTGTTACCCCTTTCGATGACTGTTACCTCTTTTCAATAACTGTTGCCCTTTTTAGATAACTGTTATCCCTTTTCGATGGGTACGACGGTAGCTTATCTACTATTGGAATTACAGAGAAAAATAAATTTTGGCTGGACCGATTTTGACAGGACATTTTTTGGCAGATAGCTGATGTAATAAGTAGTAACTTAGGCTACTTTTATTTTATAAAAATAAATTCCACGCGGACGAAGTCGTGAGAACAGCTAGTATAATATATATAATTCAGCTTGATTATAATTGAATGTCGTTAAATATACAATGTGAGGTAAGTATTAACATTTTGCGGTGAGCAGGTATCATCGACAAAACAAACATTACTCGATGCAAATACAAATCCAATTAATTGAACTAACTGCTCGGTTGTTTGCACGCGCGAGTACTTTACACAGTACTTTTATAACACACCGACGCGACGTAAATAATCAGATGGTGAGTCTGCAAACCTTGGGATATACATAATACATCGTCTGCAACTATATATATCACTAGCTTTTTGCCCGCTGCTTCGCTCGCGTTTTGTAGTATTATTATTACTAGCATAGTTTTTGCGGTTTGACAGTACTTTCATACAAACTTTCAATCCCCTAATTTATCCCCTTAGGGATGGAATTTGTCAAAGTCCTTTCTTAGGAGATGCCTACGTCATAGTAGCTTTATGCATGCAAAGTCTCAGCCCGATCGGTTTAAAATTGACAAAGTTTCATACAAACTTTCATCCCCTATTTTATACCCTTATGGGTAGAATTAATCAAAATCCTTTCTTAGCGGATGCCTACGTCATAACATCTAAAACTAAATAAAATTGGAGTGTCTGTTTGTAATATTGAAATTACCTTTTTTTACTACATGCATACCAAAATAACATTTTTTACAATTTTTGTCTGCCTGTTTGTTCCGGCAAATTTCTGAAATTGCTTGACCGATTTTTGAGGAGACTTTTATTGGCAGGTATCTGATGTAATAAGGAGTAACTTAAGCTACGTTTATTTTAGAAAATATACTTATATTCCACGCGGACGAAGTCGCGAGTATAGCTTAGTATGAAATAAATAATCACAACTACCCCAGCATCCTGTACAACGCTGGCAACTGACACATTGATATCCTCCTTTAAAATTTTGCATGAAATTTTTTTCATGCTGCCTAAAAACCTCAGGATCAGGGTAGGCGAGTCAATGGCATGCGTGCCATTGACGGCTCGCGACACAATATTTTGGGCACGTCGTCGATCATAAAACTGTTTGAAGAAGCTGCCTTATGCTATTTTAACAATATTTCCACCTACCTATGCCTGCGAGTCATTATTTTCAGAGATGAATAACATTAAAACCTCGGTTAGAAACCGTTTGACAGATGAATCCAGTTCAGCATGCATTTTGCTAAAAGTAACATCGTACAAGCCTGACATAAATTATTTGTCATCTAACCTGCAGCAACAGAAGTCACACTAATTTTACAGTAATTTAATTTATGCGGGTAATGAAAACAGTCCAGAATGTACCTGTTTTATTTACTTTATTTCATAGAGAGTTTTGATAGTATTTATTATTATTATTTTCCAAATAATCAGAAAGTCAAAATTATTTGATGGCACGTCAATGACCCTATAAAACATTTTTTGGAAAAAATGGCACGTTGATGCATATAGGTTCGCCTACCTGCTCGAGATTATATATTACCCTTGCAATATTGTCTTAACTAAAAATAATATTCATAACAATACTACATAAACATCCTGCTTGTCTTCCACTAAGTAGACTGAAACAATAGCCTGCCAAATATAAAGACCTACTTATATCTTTTTTTATATTATTTATACGAAGTAAATCGGACTATAGCTATAAGCAATATCTACAAGGGAACATGATGCCGGGCCTGCTCGATAAATCCCCGTGAGGTCGCCCTCATCACAGGCCGGGTTGTCATGGACGGCGGGGCTTAGAGCTCTGTAAATAGTGTCCGAGAGATAGGTAGGTTCGAGTATCGCTCGTGAATGCCTAATGCCATTTGATAGTCGCAGCACTGAGCTCGCAGCACGAGAGTTGCGGCCGAGCGCGACTAATGCAGCCCATCTAATGAGCAGCTGCGGTTACTCATCTGTAGGTACGAGTAGCTGTCTGTGCTTCTAGCTCTCCTCATAAGCGCCAGCCATAGTCGGTAACAAGAGACAATAGACATGTCATCTCTATATATAAATAAAATTGGAGTGTCTGTTTGTAATATTGTAATAACCGTTTCTTCCTTCATGAAAAGCATACAAGCTAAGATTCTTGTCAGTTCTTCTCATCTCGAAATCATTCCGAACTGACGGTATATTTGACATATCATAAGAGTCTGTAATAGACCTACATGAATAAAGATATTTTGTATTTGAATTACATGCATATCAATTTATATTCATACGGTACATACAGAAAAATAATTTTTTTACAATTTTTGTCTGTCTATCTATTTGTTCCGGCTAATCTCTGAAATAGCTGGACCGATTTTGGCGGGACTTTTTTCGGCAGGTAGCTGATGTAATAAGGAGAAACTTAGGCGACTTTTATTTTAGAAAAATAAAGTTAATTTCCACGCGGACGAGGTCGCGGGTGCAGTTAGTTAATATATATATATATATTAGAAATAGTGGTGGCTGTGTCGTTGTTGCTGGCCCAGTGTGTAACGTCACGTGTCTCGCTCCACGTGACCACTACTCCGAATATTTACCGTCTCTGAGCTGTTGGCTGTCCTTTCGCTAATTATAACTATTTTCGCACGACAGTAATTGCCCACTCACATCACAGTTACAGCACACGAAGAGTCTGGGAAATTAGTCATAGCGTGCGCACAGTCGCTGCTAGGGTTGCCAACTTTTTTTGACAAAAAAAACGTATGTACTGAGCTTGATAGGAACAATATAAAGTTAATACTTTATATTTTTAATAGAAAATAAAATAGGAAAATTAGGAAAATTCTTTTAATTTAATTAAAGAATTTTCCTAATTTTATGTTTTTATTGCTTTAAAAACGTACTTTTGTACTTTTTAGAACACGCTAACAATTTTTTGTTATCTTTAAAAGTTGCAAAGCTTTATTGACAATCAACATTTAAATTTAAATAAATAAGCAATCCGTTTTTTATTAATTTTATTGATGCTCTACTTCTTTCTGCTCGCCATATTAGATTTAAAAACTCTTTCAGTGAATGCTGAAGTGGAGGGAATGGAGAGTGGGTAAGAATTTTTTTTTATATTTGGTAAGCTATCATATAGATTTTAAGTATATATTGCCATTTTTCTATTTTTACTTTTCACTGAAAATCTTTATCATCTTTAATTTTACATTTTACGCATCACAGTAAAGGTTGAAAATAAAGTATTTTTGCATACTTTATGTTAAAGTATAATATATAATTACCAAAAATAAAGTAGGATACATAATAGGATAATAAAAAGTATGGTCGGCAACCCTAGCCGCAACAGAGCCGCGCTCCTACATTATGGTTAATAGACTCATTCGGTGATAATTATATTTTAATTATCATTAAATTATAAATGTGGTAACACCACGTTATACACGTTAATATTCGGAATGAAGAAGGACACACTTTCTATTCTGGTCAATTAATTAAACAATAGAAATAGAAATAAACTTCATTAAAATAAACATAATTAAATAATATTACTATTCAAAAGTGCTTATAGTTCTAAATAGTCATATTATTCTTTATTACCTCTTATTCGGAAAGAAGACTCATTATACGAAGAACGAGAAGAAACTTGCTCTTATAAATATATATTGTTCCCAATTATATATATTTTAATTATATTGACACATATTTTACTATTTACCCTCTCTGTTTGTTCTTGCTAATCTCTGAAACGGCTAGTTCGATTTTGACGAGACTTTCACTCGCAGATACATACATAAAGTCATAAGGAGTAATTTAGGCTACTTTAAACTACTTTTTCTTTATTTAAAAAATAAACAGTTATATTTCACACGCACGAAGTCACCGTTTACAGGTAGAA